>NW_009630664.1:7430-37018 GCF_000690535.1 Cariama cristata | reverse complement strand
GCCGCGGGCCGGGCGGGGGGGTCCGGGCGGCCCCTGCCCTCCCTGCCCCGCACGCTCGGGGATTGCCGGGGCGTTTCGAGACAACAGCAAAACTAGCAAGATTTCCAAGTGAAATTCCGGAGGAAATTTAAAGAGCATCCGGATCCGGAGAAAGACAGAAAGAAAGAGGAAGGGAGAAATAAATCAAAACGTGGAGAGAATCTCAGGCGGCTGAAGCAAGGACGGGAGAGAAAGAAGCGGACACCCGGCAAAGATGGGGTGAGACTGGCAGTTTATTATTCTTTAATTGCTTTTATTATTCATGGCCGCGGAGCTATTTTTAAGGTAATGGCGAAAGAAATGAAGGGTTTAAATTGCATTTTTTTCACTCCACATTGCAGGCTTTAAAGTTTCGACTTGCCTTTTATTTTATGGGTTAGAAAGGAGGTAATTGCAAGTCTCTGCAACTTCCTTAAATAGACTCGTATGTAAGGGAAGCCTCTAGTGATCTATATGTTGTATGAAATCCGAAGTGGGAGGCTGGGTGGGAGGACTGGAGCTGGGTTGTGTTCAGAAACTTTTCCAGAAGTTAGAAACTAGGGATTTTGTTTGGCTGTTGTGACTTTGGCATTCAGTAAAATGGATCCTGTTTGCATTTCTAAATGGATAAATAGCTGATTGAAAGTCCCTGATGACTTCGTTTATGATTCCCCCTCAGATTTCCCGAGAGTGAAATAATGCCGCATGGATGTGGCAGTGGATTTTGACATGGAAATAGGAGCTTAGTCTGGTATTTAGTGTACGTCCTAGTTATAAGCGTCAAACATGTAACTTTAAGGACCTGACGTGTTGTTGTGAGTTTCTTGTGCAATAAAGTCTTCGTGGCTGTTTGAAAGCACGGTGGATCTGTAGGAAGCCTGTCTGATCAACTCCCTCCAAACATATGCATTTGGCAATGCAAGAGAAATAAGTAACATTCTTAGGGGCTTGTTTTGCTAATTTTCCTCGTGGCCTACCTAGATAAAATGGTTGTACAAAGACAGATTCAAGAGGCAGAAAATAGAGAGGTGAAGAATCAAAAGTGATAGTAGTGTGAATCTGGCATAGATCCTTTGAAGTTGGCAGTGTATGTGCTGATCCAGGTTAAATCAGAAAGTGTCCCTATTTTCATGTAACTTTTCCTGTGATCCACAAAGTTACTGTAAAACCTCTAGAACTATCAGGAAGGGTTTAATAAGCGGGTAGCTTGGGACTAGCAGTTTGTTAGAGTTAGTGGGTGAATCCTTCTTGGACCTACCGCAGGTACACCCAGCAGCTACCTGATTTCTTTAGAGGGTTGCCAGCTCCCATGGAAAACGTTGAGGTAGTGTCACCATCTCAAGTCTGCTTAGACTTCACTGCATAATTCTAGAGGTGTAGTAGCAAAACTATTGTGAAGCCAGAGATGACATTTCCACCCAAAATTTCTCATTTCCATTTAATTCCCAAGATAAAAGTACCTTTTTGCTTGTACGTTGATCACGTGGGCATATTGAGTAGCTTTCAGCAGCATTTAGATTACTCTGGATACAAAAGAGATTAAAAGCGTATCACCTCTTGCATCACATTCTGGCAGTTGTTTTTAGTTAACTTATTTTTAAAGCAGGGATTCTGGTTTCATTCCTCCATATTAGGTTCCTTTGTAACATCATGTTCTGCTTTTCATGGATAAATTCTCCATGGACTCTTTTGTATCCGCTGTACTGTACGTATTAATGCGTTAGCAGTTCCTCTCTGAAGAGGACAGTTGTAAATAACACTTGATCCTGAGGGGAGTGAATTTAGTTAGGTCCTAGCTGAGTCTTCAGTGGACACTTTCATTTCTCTGACTCTCTGCTGATAGCATTGTCAAATATAAATACAGGTAGATGCAACTTACTGGCTTCTAATTTGAACAGTGTAGAGTTTACCCGCTTGTCACATGTATAAAGCAAATTAATTCACCCACTCTTACCGATACTGTCATCCCACTGACCTCTGCTTTGGAGGCAATTTGAACTGTCCTTGTCAAAGAGGCTGCTGGTTGTGCTTTTGGAGCCCTGGCAAGGGCAGGTTGAAAATAGCAGCAGATCTGGGGGACTTTTTCTAGTACAGCTGAGCAGGCATCTGTGCTTGGAAGTACTACGGCTCCTGTAGCTTATAATGAAGATGCAGAGGCAGAATGTGTTGGAGGCATGGAGCATTTTGAAATGTGCGTGTGTCTCCACTTCTCTGGTTCTAATTATTACTGGACATATTTTCTGGAATGTATAAAGAATTACTGAGCTGCAGTCTGGCTCTGCTGGGTGTTTTAACTTTTAAATTGCTGTACAGACTTCCAGCAACGGTCTGTGTGTCTCAAAAGAAAGAGCTGCTGAAGCTTAGAGCAGAAGTAACAGTTGTCCCAGGAAGGTGAATGCACAGATTGTGTTGTAGACACCCAGTAGCAGAGTGTTCAGCGGCGAAGATGCTCCGTAGACGGAGACTGGTTTCCGCAAGAAAAGAAATCTTTCTCAGCTGTGTTGTGTCTTTAAATGCCCTTGATCCTCTGTCTCTGTGCCTGACCTTGCATGCTTGTCGCTGTTCCCCGCATGGATCCAACAGGAGCATGTTCAGCCAGGATTCCTTTGCTGCCCTTTATCTGCAGACAGGCCGTGAGGCAGCTGCTTTTCATTCCTGTGCTAAGCCCTGCTGGGTAATCTCTTGGGAGCTAGGGGAGGCAGAAGGGAAAGGAGCCCCCAGCCAGCTCCCATTGCTGGAGCTGCACTGCTCCACCTTCCCTTTGTGGCCGTGGGGTAGAAGTCTGGCCTCCTTGAATCCCATCTGGACACTAGCAGCATCTAGACATTTTCCCCAAGGTCACGTTATGCAGCACAGAATAAAAGCGAAGCTGCAGCTAAAAGGGCTTGAAAACCTGCCTGGTGGTTAGAACAAAGGGCTAGGAATCGGTCCTCCCAAACTTTGTTCCCAAAGCAGTTTTGCAGTGTCTGACAGCGAGTGTCCCGGGGGCTTGTGCCCCAATCCTGAGTAGGCAATATCAAAGGACCCTCTCTGCGCCCATCTACAGTGAAGCAGTGGAGTGCCTGGGCTCTGGGGGGAGTTACACCCAGTCCCTGGCTCAGAGGAAGGGTTAGACTGTGGGGAGAAATGCAAAGGGAAGGAGATGAGGTTTGTCTGTCATTAACCCACACTTCTTCCCCAAACAGCACTGACATACCGTCAGCAGCTATTCAAGCTGCTGAGGGAAGATAAAAGGAAACAAAGACAGACAGCAGTGGAGGAGGAGATTGGTTCTCAGGCCCTCTCTGTGCTCCAGTTCTGCCTTTTGAAATACTGGGCTCTGCCTGAAACACATTTTCCCCCCCGCCACCTCCATCCGCCCTGGCCAACCCCCTCCCTCAAGTTATCCCAGCCCGTGCTGCTTTGGGGGGTTTCTCACCCCCGCGTGCTCCGGCTGGTGATCCAGCAGAAGGGAGAGCCCTGGCCCTGACGCAGCCAGCACGGCCTCCCAGCTGACTCAGCGTGGCGGTGGGATGAGTGCCAGAGCTGAGCCACATCTCTTTCGTGCTGACATGCTCTCACGTACCCCTCTCCGCTCTGCACAAGCTGCCCGGTGAACACCCATCCAGGAAACCAGACCTTGCGGAGAGAAAGGACTTTTGGGAAGATTGCAGTGAGAATTGCAAAGGTCCCACCACGGCAGCTGGGAAATCCTTACCTCCTGCTCTGGCTGGCAATGGGCCTGTATCAGAAGATGACCTCTATTTTGGGGGCTTGCTCGTTGTGGCTGCGCATCGAGCCCAGCCACGGTGCAACAGTCCGTTCCGAGGTCTCTGCGCTCTGAAGGTATCCGACTGCTGTCAGCGGGAACGTCGCACCCCCAAAGCCCTTCCCTGCCCTCGTGGCTGAGCATTCAGCTGCCCGTGACCCACAGAAACAAATGATTCTGCTGAGCTGGTACTTTGTGATTTCTTGCAAGGCATTTTTGGTTCGGTTTGTTTTTTAGATGAAGGGGGAACCACAGGCTGCTACATGCAGACCCAACTATTTGAAGTGATTATCCTCTCTGTGTCTTTTCTCTGACAAGTAAATGAATATCCCTAAAAAGGGAGGCTGCAGCGGGCGAGAGGAGGTGCGGGCTGGGGAACGGCACATGGACTTCCTAGAGATGCCCTTGACCGAACCCCATCCAGGAGCACCAAGGCACATGCAGTTAATGAGGACTGAGCTCAGACTCCCCATCCCATCCCAGCTGCTGGTTAAAAGACTGTTCTAAACCTCAGACCTATTCACTGTTCGTGTCCCTGGAGTGCTTTGAACTCATCCACCAAATGTCTCTCTTAAAACTCTATACTAGCATCAAGGTTTGAATCCTGCTCTTTTGTCGCACGCTTCGCTTTGAAACTGAGAGCAGGACAGAGAGATCAATATAAATTTGGGAAATGGTGACTCTAAAAGCTTCCCTCTCCACAGCAAACATAAGGTTTCTTCTCTCTGGGCGTGCAGCGAAGGGTGGGGGCAGGTGAGCAGGATGTGATAAGTAATTCAGTTAACTAAATGGGCATGTCACAGGCAGGCAGACAGGATTGTGAGGCGAGAATTACTGAGAACAAAAAAAATAAGAGGATCTCAGTGGGAAAAATCTTCCAGATTGCACAGAAAATTGGAGAAGAGCAAGGACAAAGCCTAAGTCAAATGCAGCTGTGCAGTCAGGAGACCCCTCCCCACACCCGGTGTAGAAGCCATCAAGCAAAGACATCGCTGGATGCAATAAAAAATCTAAAGCAAACAATAAAACCCTGATTTCTTCCTCTCCCTCTCTCCCTTTTGAAGACGTCTGGCAGGAGGGCTGCAGTTTAGCAGTTGCCCTTGGGTTTTAGGAACCTGCTGAAGAGAGTGCAAGCCTGTAACTGTCAAACAGGATTTCCCCAAAGAGGTGCTATTTGCATTGGAAATACCTTGAGAAAGTAAAAGCGATAAAACGCAGTTTCTCTGAGCTGTAAAGACCCCAACAGGCAGCTGAAGTTGGGGTGGGGCGAAGAGAGAAGGGAGCCAGCATGCAATGAGACCCACTGGAGCTGCCACAGTGCTATTGAAATTTAGACATAAAGACAAACGTTCTGCTGAACAGCTCTTTCGAAGGTTCTCTGGCCCTTCCTCTAACCTGGGCTATACCTTAAGATGGGATGTGTTTCTTTACGGCGTTGTATGCCATAACCTTGTGGCAGGAGGCTGGAGGATGCAGTGGGGAACGTGCCCCGTTCCCAGCTCTGTCTGTGACTCCTGTGCCTTAAACCAAAAATCCCTTTGCCTTTTTACTTCTGTTCCGCTATTAGACTCATTTGCAAGTTTGAGAGTATTTTTCTGGTGAGGATTAGAGAGAGGACTCTGTGGAATCCTCCTATTAAAGACATACCTAGCAGAGGGATTAAAGGTGGCTTGCTCAAAGCGTAGGCAGATGTGTGCGTTGAACCCTCTGTGCACAGGGCAGGCGAGCTGAGCTCCCGGCAGCCTGGTGTCAGCAGCTGTGCTGCAGCTTGGACGTTGTTTTACTGCGGCACGGTGGGTCTGTCTTACTGTGATGCCTGCGTATATACCAATCCATACGATCCCACACGTTGCAGGTGTGTCATGGGATGGTCCTGGCACCAGTCCCTGGTGCTGTCTCCTAAACAGGAGATGCTGCGGTCCCTCTTCGGAGAGGCTTCTCTGGGAGGTGGCTCATTGCCCTTTCTCTCGCATCCTCTCTGTAGCAGCGCTGGGTTATTTTAGAAGATCCCACTTAGGAAGAGGCCCACATGTCTATAAAGAGGAGGGTAGAGCCCACATTCCGACAGGACACTCAAGGACAGTCCATGCATCCAGTGACGTATGTGTTCAGATTACGCAGAATAGAAGGGGCAGTGCTGGTTTTCGTCTTCTCCAGACTTTGGCACTTTTTATGCCCCCTGTTCCCCTGCTGGGTAAAATGTGGCGCTAGTGGAAGGGAGCGAAGCGATGCCATCTGTACCCCCTTGGCACGGAGCAGTGTTTGCGGGGTGTGCTTCTTCTCCAGGGTCTGGCACTGCGTCACCGTGTCCTAACCTGACGAGGTCCCTCACCCAGCCTTAGCAAACTGGGTCCCTTTGGCCTGCTCACTCCGTTGCTACTCTGCCGAAACGATAAATTAAGAGGACAAATAATTATTTGCTCTCCTGGCAATGGTGAAATAAGCAGCTATTCATTAAGAAATCGATTTGGGTGCTGTAGAGAGGGGAATGATATAAGAACCAAGGTGGAAATGAGACCATTGTGCAGTTTTACGTATTGTCTTAATGGCCCCTGAGTCAGAGACTCCAGTCCGTGAGCAAATCGGAAATGATTGATCCATACCCTATATTCACGCGTCCTCCCCAGACTCCTTGTGACCTCCTTCAGCTTCTCTGTAAGGAGAGGCCTCACAAGGAGGCATTCGGGTCTTTGCTCGGGCAGCATCCTGGAGCCAGGTGCTTTGCTGATGTGCAGAACGCATTAGGGCTAGTTGATTAGTTAGATCATCTCTTCTTTTCGTTTTTAGCTGCTTGGTTTTGCCTGGTAGCTGGCAGCCTGCTGCTGGAGTGGTAGGGAACATTTCATCGGGGACAGGTCATTTTTAAGCTATCAGCGGGATGTGGGATATTGAATTTTGCCCTTCCCCCCTGGGCTGGGAACAAGTGCTGGCAGTGATGAGACCTGGATCCTTTCCAGTTGCCATCAGGCGCTTGCTGATCAAGTCTGTGTCTCAGCCAGATCTTTGTCCTTTCAGTCATTTGCTTTGGTTTTTCTTAATTATCTGCGAAGGACAGCCCTTGGGGGATGTAAGCGGTTTTATTTACACATGCCCTTTTCACTGCTATGTCTGTATTGTTACGGGGACTCCCAGCTGGGAGGAGGAAAAGAGGCGTTTAGGGATGTGTGGTGCATCCAGCATATACACTTAAAACACAGGGGAAAAGAGGGCTGTAGCAGGAGAGAGAACATGACAGTTTGAATCATAGGCACTTTCAGGACTATTTTTAAATGCTTTGTAGTGGTTTTGGAAGCAAGAGGTCAGCAGCTTGGCCAGAAGCAAGCTGAATGCAGATGGATGCTCCTTGGCCGTTACTCTGCTGGTGTCTGTCAGATCTGGCTTGCAGGACCTGCAAGTGCTTTCCCGGCTGCGAGCTTCCCTCGGCAGGTACGCCAGTGTCCCGCAGTCCAGCCTGTGTCCCCACCTTGCTAATCCACTCGGCTGTGCTGAGCTATCTCCAACCCTGCCCTGCTTCTTTGCTGCTAAAGGAATGGTAGGGAGGGTGAGGTAGAGGCGTTTTCCATTTCATAAGCCATTGGTGACTTCTTAGAGATGTGCCCCTAGATTTGCACACTTTCTTGCTTTTCTTCTCTCTTGGTTTACATTGCTGCCTACTCTTTCTGTCTGTTTTTTTTTTATTGTGCTCCACCACTTAGATTCCAGGGAGGGCTTTTGGTTTGTAGCGTTTGTTTTAACCTTACCAGACAAGTGAGTAGTGAAAGGCAGGTTTCCAGGCTAGCCAGTATCCTCGACAATGAAATCCTTGTACTAGCTGGATACAGTTTGTATCATTTGATGGATTTAAAACAAACAGACTTTTTTTCCCTGCACAAGCACTGCAAGAGGAGCATGAGCATCTCTGCTGTTCCCAAGTAAGCACAAAGCTCTCCTGAGCATTACCTACAGAGCTTAAGCAACTGCTTCCTAGAAAGCACTGTCCCCACGCCAGGCTGGCACTGTACTCAGGTAGTCGCGAGAAGGCAGTAAGGTGCTGGCCTCGTAAAGCAAGCTCCAGCTGCCATTATTAGGGACGTGCAAGTTGGCAGCACCTGTTAGGAAAGGGGAAATGTGAAAGATAATTTCAGGAGATTCTGCGTATTTTGCTTCCCTCGGAGGGAGGTGGGAGCAGGAGTTCCCTCCTTGGCACCAGGCAGGCAGGTGAAGTTGCCGACAAGCCCCGGCCGCTGTTGGTGCCAGTTTGCTATCTGTTGGAAGCAAAGCACATCTGGTGTAACTGGCAGCAGGGTCTGTTCGGAGAATCTGCCAGGCTTTCACGTTTGTAACGGAAAGGGATAGACCTCTCGCAGACAGTGTGAAGTTTTGTTGCTCCGGGGAAGACCGTAAGGCATGAACAAATGCATGAGGAGTGTCGAGACAGCGGAGATTATGTGAAGGCACAAAAAAGTAGAGCACCCTTCCCCATCAACACCATCAGCGGTGCATATTTCGCTGTATCTGAGACCAGGAGAAGAGCGTGCGTGCCCAGGGGCTGTGCGTTGGGCGAGAGAGCAGCCAAGTCGGCCTCACCTGAGTAGAAAAAACATAAGCTAACCCCTGTGAAGATGGGCTTTTCTTCTGTCTGACAGGCCTTCCAGTGGCGTCTTATTTTCCACTCCTGGTCCTCAGAAGGAAAGTAATGCTGGCTTTTGTGGTTAGTGATACTGTAATTACAGGACAGCTGACACCTGGGTGGCCTCTTGAGCCTCTCTTGTCTTGGAGGGATCGGTAGGAAGGCACGGGGGTTTTCCAGGTATTAAGACACTCTTAGCTGACCTGCTTGGAGGCAGACCGAGCAGAGGGGCTGGGAGATCTGGCACCTCTACCCCTTCTATGGGCATCCTTCATCACGCAAGTTCACTTTCTTACACTTTTGCTCCCTTTTGGAGATGTGCAGTCTCAGTTGATATGGGGGAGAGCAGGCTGGAGACCGTTTACTGGAGAGACTAATTTATAAAACAAATGAATAGCACAGCTGTCTCACATGTCATGGGGAGACCCTCGCTGCTGGGGTTGGGGATGGTGCCCGGCTCTGTGGAGCCCAGGACAGGGAGTGCACATGGTGGGTGAATTCCCACTGTAAACTCCGTCCCTGCGGGAAGAGAAGGGTGATCTCCAGGAACGTCAGAGAGCTCCATCAGGGTGCATGGCAGGGGGCTGTTTGAAACATCGCTTGGTCCGAAACCTGCTGCAGTCAGCAGGATGGTTTCCATTGACTCTGGGCGCAGACCTCACTGGTGAATAGCGAGGACAGGAATAGCTGCCGTGCGTCTCAGGGGTGATCTCTGAGGAGGGTTTTCCATCATGCAGCCGGCATCACGTGTGCATGACTGGAAACATTAGAGCCTTCCAGGCTCCTCTGTGGCCCTCTCCCAACAGCCAGCACCTGCTGCCAAAGGGATTTACTCCAGTTGCACGGCTCACCCAATTATCTCCCATGACAGGGAAGAAAACGCGTTCAGTGATGAGAAATCATTACAAATTACAAGCTTTGTGAGTTTGGGACAAACCAAGCCCCTGAACGCTGCCTGGTTGAACGCTCTGTCTGTGTTCTGTGTGATAAATAACAGCTGACTTTTCCATCGCTAGGAAATGAATCACTGTGGAGGCAAAACCAAAAAGGAGCCTCAGTCCAGCTAGGAGACCTGAGAAGGAAGCTGTTGGAGGAGAGACGCATACTAACTCCACTGGCCTGTAGTCTGTCTTACCCTTACTAACAAATGTCAACAACTAGGTAATGTCCTTCCTCTGTTCTTTCTGACGCTAGCCCAGGACTTGGGGGTTAAGGTGCAGAAACATTAGTTTTTCCCTACTCTGTAGTACTGTGTCTCAAAGGGATGTGATCCATGTAAAATTCAGTAGCTGTTAGTGGAGCCTGGAAAATTTGAATCTCATTCCAAAACCAGACTGTAGCTGAATAAAACCAGGCAGAGAGGGTGCGGAGAAGGGCCTGGTTTAGACCCTCATGCAGTCACAAGAGATCTGAGTCGGGGCTGTGACCTGGGAATGAGGCTTGAAACTGGGAGGTAGCAGGGAGTAGTTTATCCTTCCTAAGTTTTGGTGATGAGTTCAGAAAGCACCAGGTACGTTTGTCTTTGGATTGATGGGAAGGTCTGCTCATTGCAGCTGTGAGGAATTGGGAGCATTGGAATGGGGAGGAAATATAAATATCTGAATTTTGGGAGCTTGCACGTAGCAAGATTGTGACTATGCCTTGTTTGCAGCTGTCATGGTGGTGTGGGATGTTTCCAGTCACATCGCGTTTCACCAGGTTTGGGTAAGGAGTGTGGCAATGGCCAATGCCTTGGGTTTTAACCAAGGTCAAACGAAGACCCCAGGCCCTGATGCACCTGGACTGTTGTGTCACGGAAACCTTCCTTCCTGCCCCCTGAAACACTCAAGTTACATCCTGATGCTTGAGATTCAACTCCTTAGTTCAGCTCAGATATTACCGGTTACAAAATCCGGGCAGTGCTTGGTTCAGTGCTTTCTTGCAGCAGCTGCACATTGTGTGGTGAAGTGTTTCCTTTAATTCATTGTTAAGTGACTTGCTTTTAATCCTGCGATGTGACCTCTCACTGCAGGATGCGCTTCCCAAGCATGAGTCAAGGGAGGAAGGGCTGTGCTGAGGGGAAGGCGCTTTTTGTGCTCGCATCCCAAACACAGCCTCCATCCATCCATTTCCCTAGAGCTCCAGCTTGGAGATATCCTATGAAGTACAAATAGTACAGCAGCCAGAGAAATCGTGTACGTGGTGAAGTTGCCATGAACTGACCACTAAGGTGTCGAGGAACGGTGAAAGAAAGCTTCAAGTCAGGCTAAAAATAATATAACCCCTAATCATTCGCATAACTCTGCCACACTGGCTGTGTTGTGAAGGACCATCAGGTGTGCCCCAGACGTGAGATGGTGATGTCCTATTTGTGCTTCTGCTTGCAAGTTTCGTGCCCATCCTTGGGTGAACGTGCGTATGAGATCTACTAACCTGAGGGCATAGCCTGTTATGGCTGGAATGACCAGGCTGTGGTCTTGGGAAATGTCTGAAGACTGCAGGGGAGGACAGAGAAGCTCTAGAGGAAAGTAAAGACCTGTACCTGTAGCTGAACACCCTTGCTAGCTTTTTGTTATGGGCTCAAGGGTATTTTCACAGACTGAGGTCACTCATGTGCACTGAAAGCTGCTGTCATCGTGCTGCCTGGATGGTGGGCAAATAGGAGACATGAAGAGCCATGGGCTCTTACTTTGCAGGGGCCAAAGTGCCAAGGATGTGGAGGGCTCCTAGGGAGGGCCCAGAGAAGCCCAGAGGTCTTGGAAAAGCAACTCCCTGCACAGAGGCTCAGTGAAGGGCTGCTGGTTGAGAGATGATGTGCCCTTGGGGGCTCTGCTGCTTAGCACCCAGTGTCTCAGATCCCTGGAGAGAAGGCGAATAGCAGAAGTGCTGCTGGCGGTGCATAATGCAACACAAGTGCCAGGAAGTCGATGCATTTCCCCTGTTGCTCAGCTTCCCCTCTGCCCTGACAGCCCTGTTCATTTCTCTTGCAGGGAGCAGCCAATCTTCAGCACCAGGGCCCATGTTTTCCAGATTGACCCTGCCACCAAACGGAACTGGATCCCTGCCAGCAAGCACGCTTTGACCGTCTCCTATTTCTACGATGCCACACGCAATGTGTACCGGATCATCAGCGTGGGGGGCACCAAGGTAAGGGGCGTTTGCTGACAGCATCACACAGCTTGACAGCAGGTTTTTCTCTAGCCAAAGGCTGTTCTGGTGTTGATGTTTGTTGGTCAGTTCTCAGCACGGGCACTCTAGCATCTTCACCGCAGGGAATGGAAGGTAAAGCACTGCCTCTAAACTCAAATGTATTTAGTGTTAGACATTAGGATCCATGCTGATGAAAAATGTGCCCTAGGGTCTGATGTCGTCCCTCCCTGCCCCGCTCTCTCCTCCCCCCTGCGCATGCAAAACACAAGGTTGTTCTGAGAGCCTTTATCCTGTGCTAAAACCAACCGCTGTAGATATAATGAAATGACAGACAGAGGTTGAGGGAGTCTCAGAGGGAGTCTGTTCAGTCACTTCCACAAAACGCAATTAACTCTCCCTAAACTGTTCTTGATAGGCATTTTCCTGACTTGTTCTTCAGGACCTGCAATGGCAGAGATTCGGCAATCTTCCCAGGCAATTTATTTTGTTGCTACCCTTACCAGCAGAGTGTTTCATAATAGCTAGTCCTGACTGCTGTTTAAGCCTTTTTTTTTTTCTTACTTGCCGAGAAAATGGAGAACATCAGAAAGTTGTTAAGTCCCCAGAGACACGCTATCTCTTATCTTCTTTTTCAGTAATGATGATACTGAGGCTTTTTTTTTTTCCTCTTTCAGTAGACAAGATGATTGAGATTTGTTAATGTCACGTAGCCAGACTGGAAAGACTTTTGGTCACCAAAAGCCTGAACTGTTGTTTTATAGATTAAAAGCCAGAGCTTTCGGTCCCTAGTTCCTAGAGTACACAGGGATTATAGTGATCAATCCCACACCACCACCCCAGGGCAGCAGGCTGGAGTTTTCTCTGACTCTCATTGTTGCCTCTCTCTACAGGCGATCATCAACAGCACCATTACTCCCAACATGACCTTCACAAAGACGTCCCAGAAATTTGGACAATGGGCAGACAGCAGAGCCAACACAGTGTATGGGTTGGGCTTTGCTTCAGAGCAACATCTCTCCCAGGTAATGCTGCAGGTGCTGGCAGAAACGTGATGCTAGCAGGGGGAATGTCCCTAAAACCCTGAAGGGGAGATCAACTGCTGGAGAAAAGACTGTAGGAACCTGATGTAATGCTCTTTCCCACTGTGCTGAAATCTAATGCAAGATGCAAAGATGCTAGGAAAAGCTTTAAAGTAGTATTTGCAGAGTGTTTTGAGCATCACAAATTGAATTAGGACTTTGGGCTCAATTTCTGTCACTGCTGTTTAACCCCACATCCCTGAGTGCCAGAATCATGGGCAGGGGCAGGAAGGGACTGTTCCTTGAATTTTATTGTTAGCTGAAGAGAAATTAAAAAGCATGTTGAATGAAGTTGCAAAGGGAGGAGTAACCTAGGCATCAATTCTACTTTGTTCCACATTTCAGCATAGCACTGCAGTGACTTTTCTGCTCCCCTCTAGTTTGCAGAGAAATTCCAGGAGGTGAAAGAAGCGGCTCGTTTGGCGAGGGAGAAGTCCCAGGATAAAACAGAGCTGACCAATCCTGCCCTGAATATCACATCTCACCAGGTAATGCTTGGAAAGCACGAGTAGTGCTCGCTGCAGAGTGATGACAGCCAGGGAAAACGGCCACTGTGCTCATCTCCTCTAGTAACTTCTTGCTTTCATCCTTCTTCTGTCTGAGAGCTTTCTTGCCGGACACTGAGGTTGGAGCTGCACATTTTGATGACACCTATGGCTCTGAGGTCACTCTGCTGAAACACATGAAGCAGATTAATTAATTAATGTTTAAGTGGAGCTCCTGGGAAGGTTCACACTCCTCCCTCTTTGCCAGTTAAACTATCAAAACTCTTTGATGTCTTATAAAGCCGTGCTAGAGGTGTGGGGTTTTCTTGTGGTGGTTGAGACTTTGGTTTGGTGGTTTTTGTTGCGGTGTTTTTTTTTTTTTCTTTAGAGCTGCTGGCTCTCCCTGGGCTCAGTGTGACAATGACAGGCAAGTAGCGTGCAGGAGTGCTCGTCGCCTGGTTGAAGACCATAGGAAGGAAGACACATAGCATTTCCAGCCACTTTTCTTCCTCTTCTGGGGCTGTAGGGGGTTCTTCTCCAAGTGTTTCTGATAGGTGATGGTGCTGTCCATGGGGGTCCATGGAAAGACAAAGTAATTTCTTTAGAGCTGGTGACCGAGGAGTGCTGGCCAGACTTCTGTGTCTGTCGTATTTTCACTGTGGAAGAGAAGCTGTGCTGTGAGAGTAGAAATCATCCTTCCCCCTTGGTGACTCTCCCCTAAGGTAGAACTGCATGCGTGACAGCCAGTCATTCAATTTTCTTTCCCCCAGGAGACCAAGCCAGAAAGCTTAAGCCCATCACAGATCGTTCTCGCATGTGTTGCACTTGCAATTGTTACCTTTCTCCCTGTATAGCTAAACCAACTCCAGCAGCAGTGGGATGGAGGGGAGAGGATAAGCTGTGGAGAACTCTACTCTGGTTTTTCCCATGGTGAAGCAGTTCAGTGCTGATGGTGAAGTTCCCCTCCCAAATAGTTCCCTCCAGAGGTGACTCTGCATTTCCCAGAGCTCCTGGCAGTAGGAAAGGAGCTGTAGGATGGAGGACGCTGCGTTCTCTGGGTTGAGTACAGATGGAGCAGCAGCAGAGGAGGAGGAGGGAGTGTGAACAGTACCTTGGCCTGCAGGGAAGAGAGGGGGGAGGTGGAGGCGATGGCTTTGCAGAGACTGGAAATGTCATGTGGGGTGCAAAAATGGGGAGAATCTGCCTAGCTTTTGGCTCCTTCTAACCCTAAGCCCCATCCTAATGGACTGCAAGTGAAGAAGGGAGTAGTGTAGAGCATTCATAGCAGAACCAAAGTTTTACCTAAAAGGCTCTGGTTAGTAATGATTGCCCAAGACAGATTCATGGCCAGCTGCAGCCTCTGCCTCCTAGCTCCCCTGGCCAGGAGATGGAGGCTGGGAGTAGAGATACTCCCTCTTACCCTGTTTACACCAGGCAGAACTCATCAGGTACCACAACAGGACATGTTCATCTCCCCTGTGCTGTGATGGCAATTTGGAACAGAAGGGATGAGGAGATCAGAAGGTGACGGTTAGACACAGATCAGGGAAATGGCCAAAGGCTCTGTTCATTCTTCTTACCTGACTCAGCAGCACTAAAACTGCCACAATATGAACGACGCTCACTCTTCCCATTCAGCTCAGACATGAGTATGCACAGCCGCTGCCTGCAGCGTGTTGACACAGGGACACATGCAGTGTCCCCTGCCATGTGAGCACGCAGGTCTTGTCCTGCATTTTCTGCCTTCCCCAGCCTGTACGTGCATCAGCCCATCATCCCTTCTCCCACTGCTGATCCGCAGACTCTACATTAGTAGAGCTTCAGACATGAGTTTCATCCTTGAATAATTGATTGTGTTTCTGTTTGCAAGTAAGCAGAGAGCAGATCTGTCTCCTGAAATTAAATCAGGGCTCCCTCATTTTCTGCATCTGCACTACTTTACTTAGGCTTCAGATTTTCAGAGCTGGGGAAATCCCAAGATAGCAGCTCTCTTCTGTCCTCTAGTACCTTTTAGGCCAATCTCCATCTCATTTAGCACCCCCGTCACAGAGTATGACACTGTGGATAATGTAAGCAACAAAAGAGCATGGAGCATCTTCAACTGTTATCAGTTTCAGTTGGACTCACAGGGGCTCAACGCACCAGAATGGGAAACTTCTGCCCCCTCCCTGCCTCAGTTTCCCCACCTTGTTGTAAAGGTGAGGCAGGGTTGTGTTTTGCAGGTCTTGCTTCTCAGTTGCTCTCTGGAAGGCTTCCTGAAGCTGGTGCTCAATACATCTTGTGGTCCTGTCTGACTCTATTTATAGATGTCAGCCGACTCTGAAGGCAAGTGGCTGTCCTTACCACAGGCATTTGAGGGCTACCTATGAACTCCAGCGGGCTCACCAGCCACCTGGTCTCACAGCCCCCAACTTGGAATCCCAGAGGCTCGTTGCTCAGAGTCTTTTTATAGCTCAGTTTGCGCTGTCAGCACCAAGCTTCTTCCCTGCTGTGAGAGGAGACCGTGCAGACAGGGTCTTCTGGAGGGGCTGGAGGATGTAAAGTCTGCTTTGGCTTCTGCATATTCATCTTTGCTCCACTGTCAGTTAGGATGAGATGTTTGTCTCTGCTGGCTCTGAAATACACAGGAACATGGAGCCATAGAGAAGGACGTACTTTGGTGCAGAGACTGCGAGTTTCTTCTCCCACACCTTTGCAAAATGGGTACCAGAGTCATCTGAGCAATAGCAGAGTTTCCCTCCCTTGAGCCTGAGAAACGCCATCCCAATGGCACCGGGTGTCTTAATTCAAGGTACAGAAGCTGGACTTGTGACTGAACCCAGGTGGCCTGGCAGGTCTGTGTTTAGAGTTTATTAAATCTTTCTGCTGCTCTGAGAACCAGCGAGAAAATCCTGTTAAGAATTCAGCAAAACCCTGAAACGGCCGACTTGAGCAGTTCAAGCGTTGTGCACAGCCGCGGGACTCCGGTTACAGGCTGTAACATCGCTGGCATTTGTCACGGGGAGGTTGAGGGCCAGAGAATTCGGTACCTCGAGTCGGGAGGGGGGGGAATAGCTGGTGCAGGCAAGCTGCGAGCCCACCTGCTCAGGGTGTCTGTGCACTGGGATCGCTGCCCCGGCATGGCATGGAGACAGGGAAGGGGAGGACGTGGCAGCAGGGCAGCTGCTGGAAGAACGAAGTGCTAACCTACCAATTCCAAGAGAGAGTCCTGTGTCCACATAGCTTCCGAAGCCGTGACTGGTGCTGCTGAGCCATACCTGAGGATCTTTGGCACCCCTTCTCATGTAGACAAGCACAGCACTACCTTAGAGTTAGGACTGAAAGCCAGCGTTTCGTTTCTCACAAGAGTGCAGGGACTGAGAACCAGCCCTGTGAACCGGGGCTGTGGGTGAGTTTGCAGAGACCTTATGGCCACATGGCCTGTCTTCACTGCTGTGTGATAACCACCTCTTCCTCATCCCCCAGGTACTTCCCAGCCCCATCATCAGCTCCAATGGGCCAGGAGAAGATAAACTATTCCGGAGCCAAAGTGCCGATGTTGAGATAACAACAGAGAAGGAGCGGCTGAAGAAAATGCTTTCAGAAGGGTGAGGCTGCCACAAGTGCTCTCTGCTCCTGGCTCTTAAACTGTCTACTCTGGCAGGATTTGGTGCATGTGCCTGTCATCCCAAATGCTACTTCTTTAGGTAGCTGAGTAATGCCCCGCATCCGCTGCTGCTCAAACCTTCCGCTGTACAAATTTCCCTTCTTCCCCAGTAGAAAATTATTCCAGCTTGGTGGTGAAATCTGCAGTTCAGGTAGTGTGGGAAGGAGAATGCTTTGTGCCTGCAGCAGGGAGGAGTTGATGCCAGTTATCTACAGATCAGTAGTTTGTGATACCAGAAGATGTTCACACTTTTCCAGCTGGCCCAGGGCTGTATTTGTGTTAATTCCCCTGATGATTCCAGCAAAGCCCCCCCGCTGCTTCCCCTCTTTGTCTGTTCAAAAGACTCTGGGCTGGGTTCTGCCCTGTGGCTCATGTTGAGCTCCCAGCTGAACACTTGGAATATCTTTAAGTCAAGAGCAAGTCTCCTTTGCTACCTTCTCCTGAGTCTGGAGTGGTAGGGTTTTATTCAAAGCAAACTCGAATCTAACAAGTATTTAAAAAATGGATTCACAGTCCCACATTGCAAAGCTCCTTTATAGTAGCTGTATCTCCCCCACCCCATTCATCTTGCAGTGTGGTTTCTGCAGACATGCAAACGCACATGGCCTCAAAGTTAAATATTACCCAGGGATAAAAGAAAGAGATGCAGATCCGGGGCTGGAAGAAGCATTTAAATTGGGGAAGGGATATGAAAACCGCATAGAAAACTGTGGAGGAGCAAGGAGCTGCCCAGCACTTCCAAGAGCATTGTTTTGACACGTTAGCACTGTGGGGGAAGAAACCTTCATGCTGAGACTCTCTTATGCTCTCCTGAACACTTCCCCTCTTCTCTCGCACAGTTCGGTGAGTGAGGTCCAGTGGGAGGCTGAATTCTTCAGCCTCCAGGACAACAACAACAAGCTTGTGGCTGCTCTCCATGAAGCCAATGCCAATGTGGACCAGTGGAAGAAGCAGCTGGCTGCTTATCAGGAGGAGACAGAAACGCTGCGGCAGCGGGTGAGCACAGGAGGGCCCTTGCAGAGCGGGTCAGAGGAAGCCCCCTCCCAGAGCCAGATGGTGCCCTTGACCCCATTCTCCCATCAGTTTCCATGGGTGTCAGCAGGAGGTGGGATGGAAATCCAGGATGCTGCGTGAGCCTGGCAGGGAAAACATGTCAAGGAATAAGGCCATGTAACTGGGGGCCTCTCACAAGAGCTCCTATTTTCGGCAGAGCAAGTTGGGGGTGTGCTGAGTCCCCATGGATAAAGGGAGGGAACCAGAGCACAAAGTCAAAGAGTACCAGCTTCCCTTCAGACTTTCTGGGGGTAGTTCCCAGCTGCCAGCAATACTGAGTAAGGTCTGTGCCCCCCCTGAGCTGGGCATCAGGGCGATCTTCTGGCTGCTGACAGGAAGGATGAAGATTGCTCTGTCTGATATAATTAGCTTGAATCCAGGCTGCAAGATCATGAAACCCGGGTGACATAGTACAAACAAGCCCTTGTTCGGTTGGAATAATAGGATCTTTTGACCTGCATAATGTCAGAGGGGTCACAGATCAACTGAGGAGGCCTCTGTGCATCTGGGCAGAGGAGTGACAAGTCACATGGTTGGGTTTGTTGGGAGGGAAGAACTGCGGAGTACTTGGGAAAAGGTTTTAGAACAGTTGGGGTTTGGCTGGGAAAGGACTCTGGAGCCCTGGAGAAGAAGGCATAAAACCATTTCACTTTGAGATAGCTCATTCAAAAGACAGCAGGGATTTGTAGCAATTAACAGCTGTTTCCACTCGATGGCTGTTGTGTGGCCAGTCTGTGCAGTACACAGCCATCCCCCAGGATTCGCTCTGCCCGTTGCTAATTCTCAGTGCCGGAGTCAGACAGTAAAAGAGCTGCACGGAACAAATTTTCTCCTCTGCAGCAGGAGCCTGCCCTAGGTATAGCAGAGATCTGGGTTGTGCGTACATATATGTGGGGGTTTGGGGCTGGCTGGATTGGGCTGCCTTTTCCCTGCCATTGCTCTGTGCATACTCAGCTGTTTTGTGGCTGTTGTCACAGCCGGGAGCTAGGAGCGAGGATTTGGTGAGCCTTGGGTGAAGGGCAACAACTGGGGACGTTGCAGAATCACAGAAGAAACTGTAACTCGGTGAAACATCTACATTATTGTCCCTAAACCGGAGCATTTTGGGACCAGAACTGGTTGATTCTGGCCGTGACCCTGTGAGCCTGACAGCTCACAACCACTGTTTGCATGGACCCAGCCGCTGTTGCCCTGCTCCCCCTGCTCATGGGAAAGCATCGCACCAGGGTCCGAGCCCTGTGTGTGGGAGGGTGCTCATCGCTGGAGCTGCACTTGTAGAGCTCAGTACAGGCCCTGTGAGAGCTTGCGCCCCAGCAATAGCTACTGCAGAGCTTCTGGTGAGCTTTTAAAAATGAATCCTTTTCATGAATAATCTAAGCGACTGGGCTGAATTTTTCAGGAATGGGGAGTACACTTGGGTGTACCCTTCCTCCCAGCTCTGCTGTGGTTGAACTGCAGTAACTCCCCTGCCCTTGGCAATCTCTGCCCAGGGATGTAGATGGAGCTGGATCTAGCCATCACTTTGGGTTGTAGGCTCACGTGCTTGGTGTCAGACAGTTGAGCTCTGCTGGAAGTGCAAAACTGCAGGAGAAAGCAGAGATACAGGCTCTAGACTGAGTTTCGCCGCAGGGTGTTTCTGTGCTTGATTTAGGCAGAGCAGAAGGAGAGAATTATTTCCTAACAGCCCCAGGGTGGGACCCACTACCCTGTTGTAAGCCCACTTGGGTTTGCAAGGAAGCCAAAACATGACAGAGAATGACTGTGGGTGATAAGGTGTCAGGACGTTCCTGTATCTCTGAGCGTGCTTTCCCCGTGCTTGCTTCCATGTAGGTAGCAGAACTGGAATTGCAGGGGGCTCACGATTCCTCCAGTGAGAACAACAAGGAAGAGCTGAGCCAAACCCTGGAGGAGCTGGAACTACTGATCAAGGCTAAAGACGAGGTAATACCCCACAAATCAGAGCAAAACCTGAAGCTGGGTGGCTTGTCAATCACCAACACGTTGTCTGTCATTACAGCTTGTATGAGATCAGAGGGCCCCTCGTGCTGTTGCACATGCTGCCTATGCAAGCCAGGAGCCTCTGTAAGCCAGCGCAGCCCCCTCAGTGGTCTCCCTCCCCAGAGAGGCAAAGCTGAGTAAGAATAAAGTGCTGGGAGTTTCCCGTGCAAATAGCCTTGAGTGGAGAGTCTCAGATGCTGCACAAACGGCAGGGCTCCGTCTCACCCCTTCCCCTCTCAGCCATCTGCAGCTGCATTAAGCCTCTAGTGTAGTAATTGCTTCTTGCTTTCACTGCATTTAAATGAATGATTTAAAGCAGAGTTTTAATTACAGAGGCTGTGAAGGAGGGGAGATGTGGAGAGAGTTTCTTCGATTTACACATCTGCAGGCTGTCTGGTGGCTGTGCTTCAGCAGGGTGGATGGATGGAGCCTTAGGGCTAGAGCCACAAAGCGAGGATTGAAGAGGGGAGGTGTTTTGGGGTTCCTGATCCTTAGTGAGAAGAGACCTCTTCCCCCTTCCCCGGGCCTGCTCAGGCTAGAGGAAGAATGCTGGGGCAAAGGTGTACAGAGGCTTTCACCCAACAGCTGAGCGGAGACCCTGGCCCCAAGAGCCTGGGATCTGATCTTGAGCAAGGGTGCAGAGACCACTGAACCTTGCTGGCACTCAGCCAGTCATCTTGATTCGAGACTAAGGGCTTAGAGGGTGGCAGCAGGTGCAGCAGAAGTAGAAGGTTAGAAAGGGAGGTCTGAAAAGTTGGAGCTGAGTGTGGTTATGCCATCCCTGGAGCGAGGGAAAGGGCCTTGGTTGGGGTATGTGGTGGGAGCTGGCCCCACTGGGACGGGGGTGGCTCTGATGTGATGCTCTTCCTCCTTGCGTTTTAGGAGATTCAGATGCTAAAGAGCCAGAAGTGTGGCCGATGGGAAGCAGAGGGCGAGCGTGAGGAGACGCTGCAGAAGCTGCAGGTAAGGATGGCAGATCTGGGACACCTCTGCACTCATAATAGAGGGATCCGTCCCCATTTCATCTTTGAGTCAAAGAGTGAATGCTGTAGAGCTGCCACGCCTATCTCTGCCTCTGGATGATGGGAACGGGTCCTTGTCCATGTCTCTGCCTTCTTCCACCCTCCCTGTATCCCTCAGAGATTTGACGTGGGGCACAATCAGCAGGCAATAGCAAACCTGGCTTTCACATACTCTCCTCTAGCTCTTGCAGTAGCCCCTGCCATGGGACTGGAGCAGAACCCGTGATGTCCTGTGACCCTCCGTCTCTCTGAGGTCCTGCTTAGCTTGCTGGATGGACAGGGATGGCTGGGGAGCAGAGCTCTAACTCAGTCTGGCTGGCAGGAGGGATGCAAGCTGCTCTGCACCTCAGGGCAAGGACACAGATGGAAGCACGATCTGTTGTGCTGTCTCTGGGGGCACTGCCTGCCTGTGTTTACCTCCGAGCTACTGAACAAGGGGGTCTGCTGGAGGGCTGAGCCCCATACACGGGCACTGGTTTTCGTGGCAGAATAACATCACCAACTATCAAATGCCATCAGGCCTGGGGTTGACAGGCTTGTGAGGAGATCTGCATTTACGCAGCTTTGCAAACTGTAGGGAACACGTGCTCACACATACGTGCGTGCCAGAGCGCTGTCTCTCAAGATAGCGAGATCCCTCAGTGAAAGGACTGATGGAGACCTGGGCTGGCTGGGTGGGGGTAGCCTGGCACTGGGGCGCTTTATGTTTTGCAGAGATAAGGGTGGTGGTCTGGGAGCACTGTGTATCGGTGCTGGAGCAGCCGCCTCACTGCACTTGTGTCCTTCGGCAGGAGCTGGAGGCACGCAACGCAGAGCTGGAGCGACGCCTTCACCTGGCTGAGCAGACGCTGGCGGAGACCCTAGCCGAGAGGGAGAAGATCCAGAATGAGGTCACCAAGGTGGCAGAGATAATGGATGTGAAGATATTTGAGCTCAGTGAGATCCGGCAGGGACTAGCCAAGCTGGTAGAAAACAACTGAGCAGCAGCACGCTCAGAGGAGATGCCTCGGGAGGAGGGGAGCCTGCGCTGGGACTGGTCACTGACAGCAATCACAGTCACAGAACAGCCCTGAGGTCCGTTCGGGCAGGATACGCCAACATACCAGCAGCTGCCTGGACAGTGTGGAGACCAGCCGCAGCCACTTACTGCCCGCTGAACACCCAGACAGAGGGCAGAGAGGACCTGAGCTCCTGAATCCTCTGCAGGGAGCATCTACAAGTCACAGCCAGACCTCTCTGGACCCTGCCATGGCTGTGGCATGGTCCAGAGACAGCAGCTGTCCCCGTGCTGCCTTCCCCGCTTCCCTGCTGCCCCACTGTGTCTCCAAAGTTTTTACAGTTTTCTAGGGGAAGGGGCTGAGCAACCTTCACGTTTTTTCAGTAGTTTTTTAGGAAACCACTTGCCTTTTGCAAATAAGCTGCCTGTTTCCCCACCTAGGGAGGGAGGAGAAGAAGTTCTAGCACACCCCGAGGACAACAGTTGCTCCTTTTCCTCTTCCCCCTAACTACACTGGGTCTTTCTAACAGGATCCAGTAACATTGGTCGCTGTCAGGAGCTTCCAGAGGTAGCAGTGTCCCCACTGCAGCGAAGGGTGCTTGCCTGACCGTGTGTCCTTTCCACTGTTCAGTCACATCCTCCACAGGAAAAAGAACTGCAGGTTTTAAAGCTCTTATTATTTTAACACAGTGGGATTTAATGACTTGTTAAAACTTTAAGCTGAGAAGAGTAGAAGCTTGGTTGGGAAAGGGGCATTTGAGAAATGGGACATCCCCGAGGGGATGGCCAACAAACTGCTAGATTGGCATCTCTCCCGGCCTCTAAGGGCTGCAGTTAATTGAAATTAAATGGAGCAAGTCGCAGTTGCTCTTGGTTTCTTTTTTTCTGTTTTATTGGGAAACAGTCCACAGAGATGTCCTGCTCCGTGTCAGCCGAGCAGTATTCCTTGTGAAGGGTACGGGTCCCAGCTTGCCATGCTCGGCCAGATTAAACGAGAACAGGAGGCGTTTGGAGCATGCTGGGACCAGTGCCCTGCGGGGCCTGTGGGAAGTTTGTGAGTTACCGTAGATGTTGTCTAGTAATAGGAATTGAGCCAAGGGCTGAGGGAGGCACCACAGAAACCTGGAAAGTTGTGTCTGCCCCCCACGGCACCCGCTGCGCCCCCGTAGTTACCTAGGAGCATGCTTAGCCCTGTGCTGAATGACGAAGCAGTGTCTGTGTAGAAGTAGTTAGTAACCTTACAGGAGTGTTGATGGATTTGGATTTTGGTGTTGGGTTTGGGTTTGTTTTTTTTTTTTTGCCCTCTTTGTCTCTGTAAGTTAAGCAAAGGCAGGAGTAATCCTGGGAATGTTTCACAGGTCTGCAGGCATGCCGGTACTTAGCAAGCACTGGCTGCCAAGTACTGCCCGCTCCGCACCCGGCCGAACCTTGGCAGACCTGTGGAAAGGCGACGTGGCTCCTCAGTGCCTGCCTCTCCTTTCACTCGCCTGGTTGACCACGAGAGGAACCCACAGCTTCCACGCACTGCCTGCAAGTCAGGGCAGGATTTAGGTCTGGCACCTTGGGAATCTGCTGGAGTGGAGAACTGCTGGTGACTCTATGCTGGATTGTGTTTAGGCAAAGCCCTTCCCTTTCCCAGGGGTGATGAGGAAACATCGAGATTTCCAGACCTGCATAGCCAGGGAAGGGCTTTTCTGTTTTGGGGTTGGGTTTTTTTGTTGTTGTTGTTGGGTTTTACTTTATTTTTTTTTTTTTTTTGCATGAAGTGTTCTCACAACTGTATGGGGCTGGAGCTACTGTAGTAATATTTGTTTCAGGGTATTTAAGAAGTGAAGGAAGTAACTGGGTGGCAAAAATTTCTAGGGACTTGTTTACCACCCCATGCCAGTGTTCATATTTTATTCCTACAGGAGCAGCCTTCTTTTGAAATAGAGATCCGCTCCAAGAAAGATGTGTTTGGTTTGCATCTCCGTCACTGTAATATGGGAGGAGGAGGAGGGTGGGATTTGGGAATATGAGAGAAAGTAAGTTGTGCAAAAGTTCCTTATGTTCTCTACTACTACCTTCTCACACTTCTCTTTTGTGGCTGGGACCCACAGGTTAGAGCTGGGTATGGATTCTTAAATTCCGGTGGTGACCATTTCATAGCTCGGTGTCTTGGCCAGTGCCGGTGGTGTATTGCTCCTTGCTGGGGGCTGACCAGACCTGTGTGTGTCACGCCGGTGTGAGTCATCTCTCCCGAGCGAGGCCACGCTCGGACCATTCCCAAGAAGTGAGAGGGAGGACCCAAGTCAAGCTGCTGCACATCCCAGCAGGACTCCCTTGGAGTGGGGGAAGAGGCAGATGCAAGCTGCAGCGTGGTGCTCAGCTGAGACAGCAGCTCCGACAGCTTCGGGGAGTCGCTCTGCCCAGGACCTGCTCTGACCTGTGTCGGGCAGCAGTACGGGGTGAGACCCAGCTCTTACGCTGTTTAAGCCTCTTCTTGTCCCTTACGCATTTTATATCCCCAAAGCACAACCTAGCACCGCTGGAGGACTCCACCTAGACCTACAGCAAAGGCAGCTGACTCATGGTTGAGCGCAGGAAGGTCTGCAAGTCATGCAGAAGACAGAAACACGAGGAATACGCAGCTAATCTTCCACTGCCATCCTGCAGGAAGCTCTCCTTGTTTCATGCGGTGTTCAGCCTCTTTATGCCAGGCTGAGAGTCAGCTGGGGCCAGACTCTGTTTAAAAAACGCCATGAAAAAACCCCCAATGCTGTGAAAAAGCACAAGTTCTAGGCTGCTGCTTATCCTCATGTCCCGTATGAAGCCAAAGCCCGGGTGTGACTGCACACGAGATGCCTGTGGAAGCGGCCCTAGCCCCCCAGGTCTCTCATTGTTATAGTGTGTAAAATCAGTGGTGAGAGGGCTGCTGAGCTCAAACTGCGGATAGGGGGTCTGGGTACCAACGCAGCGGGGGTGCTGTGCACTGGTCATGTGGGCATCCTGAACCAGTGCATCCTCTCGAGACGCAGCAGCCCAGTGTATGATGCCCTGAGGAGATGTAACCCCCTGGAAGTGGTGTTTCTGTCTAGTGGGAGAAGTATTACACCCAGTCGTATTGTGAAGTGCAAATTCCTCCCCTCGGCTCTTGTGAAATCAACAGGAACAAAGATAGCCCATTCGCTCAACTTTCTGAGCAGCCTGTTCATTGCAAACAAATGGTGCTGTCAGCTTCTGGAAAGTGCCGTTGGAGCTGCCCTGTTAGATGCTAGATGCTGTTTCCCTGCACACGGTGTACCGTGAGGCCGGCGGTACTTTGCCTGCGTTTGCTGTGCGTGGCTCTGTCGGCTAGTCGCAGTCCTGGCTGTGCTCCTTTGCTCTCCCGTTGTCAGGAACAGAGGCCATTTGCCGTTACACTCTTCCCCACGGGTGCTAGTTGCAATTCTTTTCCTTGCCAGAATAATCTGAATAGGGCCTTTTTGATGAGATCTGTCCTGTGCTCGGCATTTGTTATAAGTCTTTTATTGAGGCGTCGGCGGGCAGCGTGATGGATGGTTCTGGAAGGCACTTTCCGTTGCAGTCTTCCCCTCTTCTAAACTAATGAAAACCCATTCATCACCGGCCGTTTCCACAAACGCCCTAAATCTGTGGTCAGCAATGAGACAACCCTACTGTAGCTGGTATAGCGGCAAAGCACTAATTCCATCTGCTCCGCTCTAGTGAGCATTTAAAAAGGACTTCAGTTGTGTTTCAGAACAGCAGCACTTTAACGCATCCCCACCATGTGCTTTCCAACACTCACTCCTTCCCAGTTTATGCTTCTCTTGCTTCAAAAGGGGAAAATGTTACGTTACAAAAGCCAGCGCTGAATGGCACGGCTGCGGTTTTATGTTTGCTTCTGTCTCACAATAACAATTACTGTCAGCAACTAAATAACAGCGGTCGCTTTGCTGGAGGAGAAATGCTACTGATTGCAGGTACCTTGAGAGACTTAATTCTTTTGGCAAATTAGGGTCTTAATTATTCATAGAAAACCTAGACGGAACATTAATAAAGGGAACATGGAGAAAATGGTTCACATATGAGATCAGGATGAACAAATAAAAAAATTTTGCAGCCTTCCCCTCTTCGCACGACGTTCTGATCAGCAGCGAGGTGTGATTCTCTGCTCTGAATCCAGACCCGAGACGAGGTCCTTCTGACCAGCTCAGCAAGGGGAAATGAAGCTTTGCTGTTACAGGATGTGCCAATAATAGAATAGAGCCGCAGAAAAAGGATGTGTCTAATGCAAACACCATCTGACAGATGCCAATAGAGGCCTCCCAGCCTGAACCGGAATGCAAATCCAGTCCAGACCTAGAGCTGGTCTGGCAGTCGGGGTGGCAAGACCACCACCAGCTCTGCCAGCGGCTCCCTCTGCAAACTCCCTCCCCTCTCCGGGCTTTGCTTCCTCCTCCTCCTCCTCCTCCACAAAGTAGATAATTGCCATCCCTGAAGGACTGTTGGACTTAAATTACTGGCATCTACGAGGTGCCTGGAGAGCCAAGAGAAGAAGAGGTTAGCGCAGGCCAGGCTGGTTAATACCCTAAGTCCGTTGAGTCATTTTAAACAAGGTAAAAATCCTTCTCTTCCCTGGCAGAGCCCCCTGGTAATGCACGTTGTGGTGTTAGGCAGCCTCGCATCAGTGTTACTTAACGGATTGTCTTTGATACCTGTGTTTTTGTGAGAACACACTGAAGCAAGTTCTTGTTAGAGGGAAGGCAACTAGGCACTTTGTTTTAAATCGCCAAAGGATCAAACTTGGGGGCGAATTTGTAATTAAATAGCACCATTAATGAAAAAGAGGTGACCTAACCCTTTTGAGCTCTTGCATCTGGGCGGCAGAGATCAGCTGCTCTGTTACTCAGAGGATAGGTTATTTTTAGTTCAGAAATGGTCTGTTTACACTTGACAGCACAGGCAAGCGTACTCCGCGTGTAACACCTCCCCGCACACGCTGGAAGACAATTTCTGTGTGCGCCAGAGAAGGCAATTAAATGTGTGTTTTGGAAAATGTCCATGAACACATAATAAAGCCCCCAAAATCCAGCGAGGTTCACAGTTCCCTTTCCCGGAGTAATTTATAATTATTATCGTTGTTAGATTGTGGTGTGTAAAGGCAGTTTCTGCTCCGAGGGAAAAGAACATGAGCTACAGCAGTAATGATCTCCGCACCAGGCTCTGCCTCCTCCGTCAGCTTCCCTCCACCCTACCAAAAAAGCAGCAGCTGGAATAATGCTGGAAATGAGACACTTGTGGTAAGAGCGAGCAGCACTCCAGACTCAAGAGATGTGGCAGCTCCAGCAACAGGTAATCCAAAGGAGCAACACTTGCGCTCCAGTCAGCTCACAGCTAAAGCACCGTTCGCATCCACTCGGCTCCCCGGGGCTCTGCTGAGCGCAAGCCTGGGAAGTGAGAATCAAAGGTCCCAAATTCCATTTCATCGGATGCTGCTCCAGCTGCAGCTGTAGGAAGTTGCCAGGTGGAAAGGGGCAGGAGGTCGATGTTACCTCTGTCCCCGTGGCATCACCTCTGTCCCCACGGCGTGCAGGGAAGGGTTCTGCAGTCTGCAGCGCCAGCCGGTCCAGGCCATAACGTCCCCTTTGTAGTTCACTGGGACTTGCATAGGCTGCCACAAATGTGAACGATCACCCCCTTTCTCACGTACCCCATCCTGCAGTCTGCACGTGTGTGACACCATGTGCTCCGGGGAGAACAGGGCAGCCTCTCTCAGCACTAGCTCCTCACCCTGTTCTAGCTTATTTTTCCCAAGGGCTAGCAGAACAACAAAGTGAGAGAGGCTGCTGATGCAGTCTCTGCCTTCTGCTTCCACCAATGCTGGGCTAACAGGGTTTGAAATCTCAGCAGGCAACAGACAGAAAACATTTCACTCTAGCCTTACTGGCTGGCGATATTAATGTCCAGACCTTGTTACGGGTAGGTGAAAACAGTGTCTGAGCCTAGAGACTGGGGGCATGAGTGCCACCTCTCCTGTGGGCTCAACGTGGGAGCAGCACAGCTTGTGATGTTTGGGCTTGGGAATTCAAGAATGATGCTGGGAAGTGCCGAGCAGAGATAAAGGGATGGGGATGAGCCACTGCAACAGGCTAACGGTCTGCTCACACCTTCTCTTTACAAGGCTGGAGCAGAGTCTTCTGCTCCTTGACAACTGCTCTCCCTCCCAGAGGTGACAGGAATCCAAAGCAAGTCATGCAGGGTTGTGTTCACAGGAGACAGAGCTGCTGCAGGGAGTGCGAGACGGGTATGAATTAAACAGAGTCAGCAGGGAGCTTTTCTTAGCAGAGAAGACAAAAAATTCCAGGTATTCCTTCCCTCAGTCCCATTTTTCGAGTCCTGATGCTGGCAGGGAGGAACTAGGGGAGTGAGTTAGTGTCGAGCATGTCATACCTAGAGTGAAGACACGTGTCCAGGCAGCTGCAGTCAAGCCCTGAATGAGGGAGTGCCATGGAGAAAAGGAGTTTAATCGGCAAAAGCTGGCAGGGAAGAGCTCTAAGGTCCGGCAGGGAAGGTGAAGGTTCAACAAAGAAACTGCAGGGAGGTGGGAGGAGAGCCCTGGGACGGAGAAGGAGCTGTAACTACGATGGAACATTGCAGGGTTTGGGATCAGTCCTGCCCTGCAAGTAAAGGGAAGATGCTGAGGCTCGGAGCGCTGACCCGGGAGGATCCTGCCGGCAGCAGCACCCACTTAGGGCCTGACCACTGCATGGGCAAGGCCTGGGGACAGGCAGCCCTGTGCCCCCGCTGCCTCCCTGCTTTCTCAAGCCAAACCTTTAACATCCCGCTGCCCAGCCAAGAAGCCCTGTGCCGTACCTCCCTCTGAACAAGGACCAGAGCCAGCAGTGGGGGTGTCCAGAGCACACCAAGTGCCACCTGCCAGCTCACTGGGCGGCGGGCCTCCCCCCCCAGGGCTGGACGCAAGCTGCCCTGGGAGAAGGGCTTGGAGGAGAAAAGGCCATTCCTGGTAGAAAAGCTTGTTAAGCAGCTTTTTAAGGCTTTCAGAACAGCTGAGTTTGTGTTTGTAAAGAGCATCTAAAGGTAAAGCAGCAGCTGACACAGCGTAGGCTGGACCAGTGAGATTTCGGACAGCGCGCAGAACCCACATGGATGTACGGCCGTGTAACACGCACGTGTGTGTGTGTGTGTGTGCAGCGAGTGCAGCCCCTGCCAGGGGAGAGCTGAAAACGGCTGCACCTGCAGCAGCAAAGCTGGAACATGAGCTCCAATGCAGCACTGCTGTCTCAGCAGAGAGAAATCAAAAGCCCAGCCCAAAGGTTACCCCAGACTCTTTAATTGCAGCTGTCTGTTCTTCACCGTAGAGATCCAGAGCTTTCCTGTCTGATGCAGCATCCATCTACGAAGGGGGTGCCAGCTCCCGAAGGTGACTGCCGTGTTAGCAAACCTGTCTCCACTTTCCACACATCCTTGTTCAGCAGAAGTGCCAGAGAGGAGGATTTATCAAATACTCTGTATCTCACCTGGGAGGATCCAAGCCTCTGTCTTTCTCCCTGGGAAGCACTCCTGAGAGATGTTTGTTCCTCCGTAAGAGGGGCAGAGATGGGGGGAAATGCTGCGGGAACAGACAAATATTTCCTTAAACACACACAAAACAGCCAGTCTTGGCACGTACCTACAAGACCCATCAGCGTAAAGGCCAGACAGAATTGCCCAGCGTGGGGGGAGGCGGAGGAGCATGTGCTTGCCGAGCCCCTCGGAGCAGCAGGGCCGGGTGCTGGGTTTCACACCCAAACGAGCCAGCAGG
>NW_009630664.1:2696-7394 GCF_000690535.1 Cariama cristata | reverse complement strand
CGCAGCCCCCCCCCCGCCAGCCTGGTGTTCAGCAGCCGCACAGGGTCCGCAGCAATCGGAGATGCTGAATTGAGAAGAGTTTCCATGGCAACGCAGCCAGGGAAACCCCCCCACCCCGAGCTGGGGAGCCTGGGCTGTGGGAGGGCAGAGAGCAGAGTCTGCAGAAGGCACAGGGCGAGCGGCGATGGGCGAGCTCAGGCCCAGTGGGGTGGAAAAAGGCGGCCGTGCTCCGGCTGGTTCTCACACAGCACGGACAGGGAAGTGTGCAAGCACTTGCTTGGGGGGCTGGCAGGCAGAGCCCCCCACAGAGGAGGGTGGGTTTACAGCCAAAACGCAGTCTAGGCTGTGCCAAGAAGGAAGTCCTTGTGTTCCTAGGGAATCCCAAGGGTTTATAACAATGCTTAGACACCCCAGAATGGAATATCCTATGTGGGGGGCAGTACTGACAGCACCTACAGAAATGTCACCCAACGTCCTTGTGCCCTGGGCAAGATGTAAATTCTTATCTGGGAATTTAAGGCAGAATCTTTCTACATCCCAGCTAGCACAGCATCCTCTTTTTCTCTACTCGGCCACTCCCAAAGCTGATTATCTGAAGCCAGAACTAGTCGGCACTACAGAAAGCTCTTACTTCCAGCACGTGTCCTACCCTCACAGAGGCGGCTGCTCAAGAAAGACAAGGGATGTATTAAAAGGAATTTTGAATAAAGCTTCAAGACAAGAGCCTTGATCAAACCCCACACGTCACATGTGGAAGGAGACGAGCAGAGAAACCCCCACCAGGCTGAAGCAAAGAGGCTTCAGACAGCAGGTTAAGAAGTGTCTGTGAGACGGAGGGGAACAACTGACACTCAAAGGCAGTATCAGCACCCTCCCCAGGAAGGCAGGAGCAGCCTGTCCCAGAGAGGATGTCTTTTTAATCAACAGCTAACAGGCTTGCTCCACAAATTAGCATGCACAAGGCTGTAGAAGCCTTTAGTATTCAGAAAGCATCAGGCTGATACAAACCTATTTGCTGCTGCTGCAGCAGCTGCCACCCATGACAGCGAGGTGTGCTAGAAGGCAGGCTATTGAGTGCTTTTTCCTTCCTGGAGGGCACCCAAGAGGACAAAGTAAGGAACACATCCCAGCATCTCCAAAACCTCGGGCGGTACCACACCCATCTCGCCTGCCACCAGGCAGCCAGATGGACCCCCACCTCCCAAGCCCCTGTCGCACCAGGAGGCCCTGCTGCTGCCTGGCTGCAAAAAAAACCCCAAAGCTCAATCCTTATCCAGCTCACCTCTTGCAATAAAACAGATTTTATCTCCAAGCTGTTTGCCCACACAAGGACTGCTCCCCGCCCCCAAGTTCCCACAACTCCCCCGTGTGTTGGAGAAAGTCAAACATCCAGTCACTTGTTGCAATAAATATTTATTTGGGCACTGACCATAGAAACTATTTCTGTACACCAGAGGATAGAAATAACAGATCTGCAGTCTCAAGTCACAGAAAGCTCTGAACATTAAAGGAGGCACTGAGGATTAAACCCAACATCAGAACAGAGCCGGCCAAACTCTGGCCGGAGCTACTCTGGGATTTTAAGTTCTGTCTCCATAGGGAAACACAACTGTTTCTTAGGAGAGCTCAGCCCCCTCCAGCCTAACCAACCTCCTGTTCCAAACACACATGAGGCAAATCTACACAGGGAGGCCCAGAAAGCTACAGAGCAGACCCAAATATAAACCACTCTGGTTACTCTTGGATGGTACAAGAACAAGGCAATCCTGCTCCTGGGGCAATTCTGTGCCAGAAACGGTCTTTGAATGGACCGATCATCTGGGAAAACAGGAGTTCCCAGCAGCCTTGGTCCCCAAACCGTGACTCTGCTATCCCTACGGACAGGAGCCCAGGGCTGGAGTCCAAGCCAAGGCAGATAATCCCAGGCAAGAGTACCACTTAAACGTATAAAGCAGAATTATCCCAAGAAGAGCCCAGGACCAGCCACACAATACAACCTCCCCACATGTTCCAGGAATTTTCCTCTCGGAAGACTCTGAGCTATAGCACAGATAGAGGCTGAGCTCATTTTGTCACAGTATTTTTAGACTCTGGCTCAGGGGAGAATCTGTTGATATAAACAAGTGTGAGTGGCAAGCACCATTTTTTTTAATGACTGAATGAAAGGGGAAGAGAGAGAGAGAGGATCTTTATTTCCCTTCACGTCACCAAGAATTCAGGTCTGGCCTCTCCTTTGCTGGAGGAAGGAAACATGCTCTTGAAAGACATTCTTCCAGGAGACTGATCCAGCCTGCCAGGAACGGCCCAAGCCAGCAGCATTGTGCAGAAAGGAAAAATAATGGAGATGGTTTATCCAAGTGTCCTTTCTCCCCTCACCCACCTTCCCCATACTCTCCAACATAGATTTCAAGTCAGAAGCATCCATGTTAAAACACGTTAGATCCGAGTATTCCCAAAGCAGCAGCAACATCAGGGCAGTCCGAGCCAAGCAAGTCAGGCCAAAGGATGTCATTTATCTTCCTTAGCATGCAGTTTGTTCCGCCGCTCCATCTTCTTCTGCAGTTTCCTCTTCAGCTGCAGTTGCTTTTTCTTCTGCAGTGTCTGCTGGACCTTCTCACGGCATTCCTTGTTTTTCTTCTTGATCTTGGCTAGCTCTGCTTTCCTTTTTGCCTCCAGATCTGGATCCTGCAATGGCAAATGCCAGGACACTAGTGACATGCCTAGGGATGGTGCCAGCCCCTTTGCCTTTCCTAGATGCCCACGCTGCTTTCCAGCCTGTGACTGAGTAGGCTGCAAAAGTCAGACACTACTCCAATGCACTTTGTAATGTCAGTCACCCTTTAAGATAAAACTTCACCACCTTGAAGGGGAGCGAGGCAGACACACCACAGCAGTGAGGGAGGAACTGTCACTCCTCGTCCACATCGATGGCATTATACCGGCTACTGATCAAAGCAGTTTATATAGCAGCAATTCTCACCTTCCCTTCAAGGATCATTTGTTTCCGCTTATTTATTTCTTTCTTCTCATCAAAATCCATTCCCTCCAGTTCCTGTCAAAAGCAAAAATCCAGCAGGGCAATCAGTAACCATGCACCGAGTCTGACAGCGAGAAAAGCAGCACAGCTCTAAAGCGTCAGCAGACCCTCACCAGGGCGCACACATCTGGTAGCCTTCCCCCAAAGTACCAGCCTTAATACTCAGCAGCATAAAAATGCTGCAAAAATGTGCAATAATAGAGCAAACCTAGGGAAGATAACTGAAACAACCCTCCACACAGACACATCCAAGTGCTTCCACTGGAAAAAGGAACAAAAATTCTTATTTATGTGTTCAAGAGCAAAGCTGTGTATCCAGAGCCGCATGTTAGACTGCAATGAATCTCCTGGTTACACCCAGCTGTCCCAGATCTCCAGTCCCCTGAACAAAGGGGCTTCATGTTCGCACACTTACTATTTCGCATTCCCTCCTGGTGACGTTCACTTGGGTGAGGATGTCAAGCACAAACCGCTCCTCGACGGAGAACTCCTGCAGCTTCAGTTCTAAATCAGGGCAAGATATTTACAGACCATGGTTGGTTACAAAATCCGGGGGCAGATTCTCAACTAGTAAAAAAGTCAATATAGTTCCACTGATTATCAGTGGAATTGTTGTCACATGCTATGATCACTCTTGCTTTCTTCAGCCTACAAGAAAGGATTAAATCCTCCCTTCTGCCTACAATCCCCCATAGCACAAGATATTGCATTTATCAGGCCTACTTCCTAAAAAAATATGAAGTCTGAACCTATGCAAAGCAACCGTTTTGTCCACATCAGCATACACACTAGCAAGGAAGTAAGGAAGAAGCTGGCTGCTTTAATAAAAAGGTTACAGAGAGAGTTCAACACAGAGTTTCTCCTTCACTAGAAACAGCAGGAAGACAAACACGTTCATGCCTGGCACACGCCAGAGCAGAATCAAAGCTGATGGAGATTCAAGTGCTCCTGCTCTTTTCCAAGCCTTAGTCACACAGGGAAGAGAAACCATTTTTATGGTGATGTTCTGGATCGTACATTCCGCACTGATGAAATCAGTGCTGCAAGTACCACAAGCACAAAGGAACATATACGATCCCACGTTTTAGCAGCATTAATGGTGCTCCACTTACTGATTTCCTCCTCAATAGCATGGACGAGATGGATGTCGTACTGCGTCACCAGTGTAATAGCTATTCCTTTCCGACCTGGATGGTGAAAACACAGTGACACGTGAATTTTGACTAGCAGAGGGAGACGAAGCCTAACCCATGCCAAATTCTATCCATCCCCAAGAGTCAGTCTGGCACAGTACGGTGACGGGGTGCTCAGAGCGGTCTTTATTTGCTCTGAAATTTCAGTTAACTCTTGGTGCAGATCAGACACAAGTCAGTGTGAGCAACCACTGCAATCTTAAGGCAGGATGCCAAGCCAGTGATCTGAGCAGATCTGGTGCTGACTGAAAAGACTGCACTGCAGCTGCCTTGAAGCCTCCTCGCACCCATTCGGGGCTCAGCCCTAGCACTGGGATCCTAGTTTTAGCCAGAGAACAGCACGTGGTTTTTCCCGGCTCACCTGCACGGGCTGTCCGACCAACCCGGTGAATGTAGATTTTTGGCAGGCCGGGAGTGTTGTGATTGATGACAACTTGTACTGTAGGAATGTCCAAACCTCTGGAATAC
>NW_009630664.1:252-2665 GCF_000690535.1 Cariama cristata | reverse complement strand
AGGGCCAAACCTCTTGAATACAGGTAAAGAGAACAGAAGTTGAGAAGCACTGTTTTAATAGATGCAATTTAAGCTCCTGTCCTCTTCTTTCTCCAAGAGCCCCATATTCTATCAATCTAGTCTTTATTGGCTCAGGCTGATTCTAGGACAAACTCTCTCCTCATGCAATGTCGCCTTGTAGCCTGCCATTCCCTCCTAGTCCCAGAGAGCACCCTAAGCCTCAGAGAAACCATTCTCCTGCTAGAGCACACACACACCTATTGCAGCAAAACAGGCCAGGATCAGAGCTACATCACACACACGGGGGCTCCAAAACACAGCTCAGAGATGTTCTACAACAGAAGTGTCCTACCCAAGTGGGGGGAATTTAAAGCTCTCCTCTTGCTAAAGCTCTCCTCTCCTCAGCCTAACCTCCACAGTGGTTCTGGTGCTTAAAAAGCAGGCTTAAGACCTTTGGCAACATAGACCGTGGTTTACCCTTACCTGGCAGCAACATCAGTGGCAATGAGAATCTTAAAGATGCTGGACTTGAACTTCGCTAAAGCTGCAAATCGTTGCCGCTGTAAAGAGGAAAACCTGTGTGAGGGATGTTGTGATCCTCAGGAGCTGTAGGACTTGGACAGTCGTCTGGCTCAGGGATGCAGCTGGAAGCATCCGTGTCCCAGATCTGTCCCTCACTCACCTGTTTCATCATGGAATGCAGAGCGACAGAAGGAAAGTTGTATTTCCTAAGCATCATGTTCAAGACCTGGCAGTCCCTTGAAGGAAAAAAGAAAATAAAATCAGAACGTAAGAGAGAAACATAAAGCTGATGGATCAGAGCTGGGGTTCCTTGAGAAGCCCTCACACTACAGTTACCAAGATGTAGTTAGTGACTGCAGCACTCTGACACAAGTAGGGAACAGGACACCCATTCTGTACCCGCTCACCCTAGAGAGGGAGACTGGATTCCCACTTGCACTCAGGGGTACGTCACCAGCTCCAGAGCTCAACCCCAATCCCTTGAACCACCCAAAGGACAGGAACAGCACAGGGGAGCAGATAGTGCTATTTTCCCCATGCCTTTTCCAATACCCATCAGCAAGAGGAAAAGAAGATGCAGGGAGGTAAAGCAGCTTGACCTCCTGGCATGCTACGCTTCTGGGTGGCCTCTCAGCCCCAGATTGCTCAAAGGAAAAGGTGTTTCTCTACCAAATTTCAGAATAGACTAAGGAAGGAAATACCATCCCAGCCTACCACCCAATACAGTGCAAATTTGGAATCTGAACTAGAAATGTACAGATACGTCTACATTAAGAGCAATCATGAGGAAGGATGTCACTCACTTGCAGGTTTTAGTAAAGATAATAATAGACCAGTCTTCATGTTCGTCCTGGAAGGTCTGGATTAAATGGACAAGGTACGCGTCCTTGACTGCTTCGGGTACAAGCAAGTAGCGCTGGTCCAACTCTTCCACTGTCCGCACCCTGTCAGAAGGGGAAGGCAAAGCACCAAGAAGCACCCATTTGGCAAGTGAAGATGGAACACAAGGGAGGTGAAAGACAGTACGGGAACAAGATAACAGAAAGGAAACGGGATTCTTCATCTGCTCAGTAGAGTGGATGAAGACTTACTCAGATGCAGCCTCCCAGAAGAACGGTCTGTTTGCAGCCAGGCTCTTCAGCTCTTTCAGCGTATCGGTTAGCGTGGCACTGAACAGCAACGTTTGTCTGCGTGCTGGAACAGCCTCCAGAATCACTTCCAGGTCTGCGGTGAAGTCAGCACAGCCCTGCTCCAACAACCGGTCAGCTTCATCCAAAATCTAGGCACAGCCGAAAATATTGAGCTCATCTGCATGCATACCTAAAAAGCTAAAAAATCTTAAAACCATTAAAAAAAAAAAACCTTGAAAACTGTCCTACCAAGAACTTCAGCTTTTTAAGGCTGAAAGTGTTGGAACTGCGGAGGTGATCTGCCAGCCTGCCAGGCGTAGCGATGACAACATGGGGCTTACGGGAGAGCTCCAGTGCCTGCGCCACCATATCTGCAACAAGAACCACAGCGCTGAGTTACAGGCAACTGAACACAGATCCTAAAATCATTTCGTCTGCAAAGCTGGAAAATGTCACTCTCCTTATTCCCACCAGCGTTCGCTGCCTTGGCCATTAGATAACAGCTCCTCAGCATGAAGAAAACAAACCGTGCAGAAAGAGGACCTCCCCAGGCGCTCTGCTCTTTCCCAACCCAACTGCAGCGGGGCTGGAGGGGAACGGTGGAGGCTCCGACCCCCGCACAGCAGCACTCACCCAGGCCGCCCACCACCACGCAGTCCTTCAGGCCGAGGGGCTTCCCCAGGACACGGAACTGCTCGGCGATCTGGTACGCCAGCTCCCTGCCGGGGAGGAGAGAGCTGAAGCGGGGCCGGGCACTGCGG
>NW_009630664.1:0-202 GCF_000690535.1 Cariama cristata | reverse complement strand
GGGTGGCGTCAGCACGAGGCAGAAGATGCCGTAGGTGTCCTCGGAGAGCACCTGCAGCACAGGCAGCACGAAGGCCGCCGTCTTCCCGCTGCCCGTCTTGGCGCAGCCCAGGCAGTCGCGACCTGCGAGGGAGGCAGGAGGATGGGGACCGTGAGCGGCCGTCAACGGCAGGACCGGGACCGGGACCGGGACCAAGCGCACT
>NW_009630663.1:43358-82534 GCF_000690535.1 Cariama cristata | reverse complement strand
TTGAGCAGCCTGGTCTAGTGGAAGATGTCTCTGCCTATGACAGAGGAGTTGGAACTAGATGATCTTTAAGGTCCCTTCCAGCCAAACCATTCTATGATTCTATGATTCTAAGGTGGTTTAGTTGTTGTTTTTTTTCTCACCATCTGATTTTTGTTTGGCAATAAATCAAATTAATTTTCCCCATATTGAGTCTGTTTTGTTTGTGACAGTAACTGGTAAGTGTCACAGTTTTTATCTCCACCCATGAGCTTTTCCATCCTCTTTTGTCTTCCTGTTCAGTTGAAGAGGGTGAGTGAGAGAGCAGTTGGGTGGGCAGCTGGCAGCCAGCCAAGGTCAATCTACCAGAGTTAGATTTCTCAGGATGATGGTGAGGCTTCTCTTGTAAGAACACAAGCAAGACGGGAATAGGGTTTGAAATTACATAATTCACAATTTAATTCACAATGAAGATACATTTTCTTCCAGGAGTGTAAAGTTTTGCCAATTTGCTGTTCATGAGTTAGCAGTCAATATTTTCAGAACAGAATGAAGTCTAAACTATATAAATACTCCTGAAATTTTCTCTTTGAAGAGGAAAGTCATTCTTTTTGAGATATACAACACAGCAACAGGCAACAGGCACAGAAATGTCTGGAAATGTAAAAACTGTCTGGTGAAAGGTGACTATCCCTTCAGACTACCAGGCCTCTAAATATTTATTTTTCTCTGTGGCATGTTGCTTTCCACTTGTTCTTCCCCTCAGATATACAGTCTTGAGACAAAACAGAGAGGTTGTGACACTTGTTGTTTGCAAATGAATACCGTTAGTCTGTGCTTCCCTGCCTCTACCATACGATGTTTTTCAGACCAAAACCTTCAGGGCAGTCCTGCAGGTTCCCCTGGGGAATTAAGGGCTGCATCCCTCCTGTGTGTAGGCACCACCCTCCTACAGTCAGAAAGCGTCTCCAGTTGTCATTTGCCAGCTGTTTTTAATCCTTTTATGGATTCTTCTTTTCCAGTCTCCAACTCACATTAGTCAAATGTTGCTTGTATATTTGGATCAAAATGTTCCTTTAACCTTGAACTCTCTGCCCTATATTAGCTCAGTATATTCTGTTTATGTTCTGCTGAGTACTTTCTCGTATTTTCTCCAGGCAGTGCACATATAATAGCAAGGTGTATCCTGATAGGTGCTATCCCTCTGCATGCACATTATTGTGCAATACTCTACAATCATATTGTTGAACATGTCCTTCAAAACCTGTCTGGTTTCAGCAGAAAGACCTGCTATGCCAGGGGAACCTCTTGTCCCTAGGATGTTGGCAGGGGAATTATCTATCTCCCCCCAGGGTTCGGAGAGGAAAATCTGTGAGGACAAGATTACACATTTTTTCTCTTGCTCTGTATTCACATAACCACTATGTATTTTCTTATTTTGTTTTTTAATTGGCAGGGGGTGAACTGGCTCTGTTTTGAGGATTAATTTCAGCAGAACGGTTGATATTCCTTGATTTGAAAAGGAAAAAACCATAAAACACCTTTCTATATGACTTATGCGAAATCATTACAATAAACAAGTCCCTTAGGGTATCAGAAACACTGAAATCCTTACTTCTAAGGCAAAATTAAGATTATTTTATTTATTATAGAATAGAAATAATGCACAGGTTTTCATGACAATTACTTCTGCATAACCACCTCAGACTGCCTTTTTTTCTTGTTGTTTTGTTTTGTTTTATCATAAGAAAAAGAGTATAAAAAGCTTTCTTAGTCCTGCTGTGGGACAAAATGACCACCGTGGGTCAGATGTGGCCAGAGGTTTAATTCAGGTTGCTGTTTAAGCTGCTTATTAAGGTTTTTCACAGTTAAAGTGGAAATTCTGTTGAACATGATCATTAGCACCCTCCATTCCTAAAGCCTTTTAACAGTCAGAAATTTACTGCACTGATTCTCTGTACAAGTCCTGTTCCTCCACTCTCTCATATGATCTCCTAAAGAAAAACAATCTGATTCATATCTTCCTTGCTGATATTTTTATACAAAATAAATTATCAAATCTTGGGGAACTTTATTTTACATTACTTTGTATTTTTGTAGAATCATGTCCTGGTTTGGCTGAAACAGAACTATTTCTGCTTTCAGTAGATTTTATCTTTTCTTCAGTTAAGTGCTCTCACTAACTGCCCTGTCTGAAGCTGACTACAGGTCTCAGGCAGTGCCTGCTGTCAGAGTTGATGGCAGTTAATGTCTGTAGTTGTTGCTGGGGCAGGAGCGGGACTGTTATGCAGAAAGGCCCATGGGTGTACTTGTTCCCTTCGGGCTCTCTTGAGCTCCACTGGGCTCCTCCTGGGGGGAAGGGGGAGGAGGGGTCGCACCCCCAGGAAGCTGCAGAGGGCACAGGTGACCCAGGCCTGACCAATGCAGTGTTCCATCCCACCCATGGGAATACTTGGAGTATAAATCTCAGCGATCACGGGGGCGAGTTCCTCTTTTTCCCTCGTGGCTGACATCTTGGTGGGACCCTGCTCACTCTCCTCCCTCCGACCCTGACCGTGCACCCCCCAATCCAGTTCCCGTCTGCTGTGCAGTCGAGTTCTCTCCCTTTTCTCCTCTCCTTTCCACTCTGGGAAGGGACGAGGTTAGCAGAGAGCATCTGCCACCCGCTTTAAGCACCAGCCCAGCCTTAAACGGTGACAAATCATAGAATGGTTTGGTTGGAAGGGACCTTAAAGACCATCTCATGGGCAGGGACACCTTCCACTAGACCAAGTTGCTCAAAGCCTCGTCCAACCTGGCCTTGAACACTTCCAGGGGTGGGCATCTAGAGCTTCTCTGGGCAACCTGTTCCAGTGCCTCACCACTCTCACCAGGAAGAATTTCTTCCCAATATCTAATCTAAATCTTTCCTCTTCCAGTTTAAAGCCATTGCCCCTTGACCTATCACTACATGCCCTTGTAAAATGTCCCTCCCCAGCTTTCTTGTAGGCCCCTTTAGGTACTGGAAGGCTGTTCTGAGGTCTTCCTGGAGCCTTCTCTTCTCCAGGCTGAACAACCCTGACTCTCTCAGCCTGTCTTCATAGGAGAGGTGCTCCAGCCCTCTGATCATCATTTTCCATAAGAGGATGCCAACACACCATCAAATAATGCATTAAAGAACATGGCCCATATGTAAGGTATTTTCTATGCCACTGTAATAATTTTTGAAAAGCAGTAAACATTTCATAAAAGATTAGTTGCTCTTGTAGGGGAATTGTAAGAAGGATTTTCAGGACGAATGCCAGTAGCATTCAGAAGGACTTTAATGACTTGCTGCTCCCAGTTATCTTTTCTACGGGTCTCCAAATCAACCTGTTGAGAGGCAAAAGCAACATCTTAGTTTCATATTTGTTAGAGGAAACAAGTAAGATTCCATCCAGAAAAAGACTGAGAGGGAAAACTAGGAAAAGACTGGAAATAATGGCACTTGTGATGTTGTCAAGACCCTTGTACTTTGAGTAAAACAGCCTAGAAAGCATGCACTTTTCATAATCAGCCAAGAGGCTTTCAAACAATACAAAAGAAGAAAGAATTAGAATTTAAACTGGAATATTTACATTCCAAATAGCAAAATCTCAAAGCGGCCAGGTCAGAAGAGAAATACAAAGCGTTTCTATTAACTCTTTACTTGCCCACTGTGCCCATGCTCTCTAACTTGAAGTCAGATAGACCAGTGGCTTCTTGAATTGCAGCCAGCTGTGCTCAGTGCACTCTGGCCTCAGGAAACTTTCTTTTCTGAACCTCATGAAGCCAAACTGTCTGGTTCTGCACCTTTCTGTGGTCTTTCAGTCTCTCCTTAAGCTGCAGGTTCCCAGCATTGGGCCATGGCTTGCTTTCTTCACCTTCCCCACAACCTTCCCAGTATGGATGCCCTGCAGGCAAGGTAGAGGTAGAAAGGCAGACCTCTGTGAAAGAGGCCTACCTCACCTTCCCCAAATCATGCACTTCTTTAGGGACATCATATCTTTAGCCATAATCATGTAAAAGTACAAATGCTGTCTCAGTGTGGAAGGATGAGAAGGAATCAAAGAAACGTACTGTTTGGTGAAAGAAGAGGATGCTTGAATGAGGAAAGTAGGATTTTCTCAAGAGACAAGAAAAGGTGGCACAGCAAATTCTGTGATTTGAGTGCTTGAACATGCAACATGTTGACATCCAGTATCCACACTGCATTAATCTTACGCCTTAGATTTGGCTGATCACCTGGAAGCCTTTTTTTTTTTTTTCCCCTTCTCAGTGCACAAGGTCACTTTGGTATAACAAAGCAGGAGAACTAGGGAGGAGGATATTGTTTTGGGGTTTGTGTGCTTGTTTCTTCTTCCCTCTGAAGCACTGGTGACTGCTATGCATACAGATAGGGTGTTGTACTTACATGGGCAGTTCCAGATTTCTGTTTATAATCTTTGCTTTCCACGCATATCATTACAACTTCTGACATGCCATGATAAATATGGTTGTTTCACTGTTAGTGGTCCCTTCCGATCAGAGCTGAGACTGTTCTTAGAATGAAGAGGAATTTCTGTTTCTACCATGTTTGGCACTATTTGTATAAAACATGCATCCTTTTATGAAATACAAGGTATTATTCCAAGTGCAGTTAAAGGCATTTTTATTTAATAAGACTAAAATTCTGCCATGTTGCAAGATGTGATGTGATCCTGAATAGAAATGAAGTGAAGAAAACTCAGTCCTTTAGCTATATGGGAGCTTTTCCTCTTTCACGTGAGTTTTAAAAGTTAAATATGAAGAATGGCTTTTTTTTTTCCTGTTCCTGTCTTGGAAATGTTAGGTGCTGTAGTAGTAATCTGAGGAGATTAAAAATGTTTATCGGTTTTCTGTGCCCGTTTTCTTTGATGTAGATCATTGTGCACATCTTATTTAAAGACTCAGGTTTTTGCCCATCAATGTGAAGGACAAAGGCACTTTTTTTCCCAGTATTGCTCTGAGAATCTCAGGGTCATCTAAGACTGCAAACTGACACTCAGATTGTTTTCTTGTCTCTTAGTATTTTCTACCTAGGTAATATTTTATCATAGATTAAAAACCATACTATATGGTTGAATTTGGATGAAGATGTTAGGGGAAAAAATCAGAGATACATTTAGCAACATATCCTTTGGAATAATAAAAGCAATAAAACAGGAAGTCTGAAAATAAGAGTGAAAGGATTTCTAATGAAATTGTATTATCTATCTCAGAAGCCATACGTAAACTGTCTTTCACATTATATCCACAGGAATTTCAAAGGCTGGACTCGATGATCCCAGAGGTCTCTTCCAATCAAATCGATTCTGTGATTCTGTAATTTAAGCAGGAATACTAAAGAGAGTTCCTTTAAAATCTGTGCAAGGTGTGTCATGTTAACTGCATTTCAATGTCACATTTTATTGATATCAACTAGGTAGAACAAAGGACTATTTCATTGTAAGGGACCTAATAATTTGTTGGTTTTGTTGTTGTTATTATTATTGTTACTGTTACTGTTGCTGTTACTATTACTGTTGCTGTTGCTGTTGCTATTACTAGCATTATTCCAAGCTTCGTCCAAGGATCTTATTTTACTTATGATTTATGATGTGCTCTCTTTTTTTTTCTTTTCTTCAGTGTAAGGAGGACATATATAATATAGGAGGTTATTACTAGAATTTTATACTGATGGCATATCATGAATGGTAAATGTAACATTGACAGAGAAGCACTGTTACTAAAATGCCAGTTTCCATATTTTAGTATTAGGGATATGAACACTCAAGTTGCTGTACATTATGCTATTAATCTTTTAGCAAATCTCCTACACCTACTTTTTAAAATAAAAAATCAAGTTGTTTAGGTTCTCTATAGTCAAACATTCTTGCTGTTTTATAGCTAGATTGTATAGAAGATACAATATTTTATTTGACATACAGTCTCAAGCTACACTCATCAGAAAGCACCATTGTTAGGTTTCTGTTTCATGAAAAATTATTTCCTTTTAGTGATGTCCATGAAGTATACTGGCTTTGGAGAAGCATTCAAAGGTGACCTCAGGGATTGTCTTCTCTATTATTAACCATTATGGAATAGCTTCAAAATCCAAGTTTGTATTGCATCCATCTTCATTAGCCTTTTGTGTTAACATCATTTCACAAATCTCTGTGGAGATACTCCTGGTCTGCCTCAGTGCACTTGAAGAAAAATAGGTCAATTATTTCATGCTTGTTTTTGTATACTTAAAGAGGTATCTGATAAGCCTAGGAAAATCATGATTATTTCTTATTTCTGACTGTAAGATGATCTTAGTCTGCAGTGTACAAACACAAATGAACAAAGACAATACTTAACTTTTACAACACTATAAAAATGGCAGGTGCCAGGAAACTGCTCCCAAAGGTGAGGAAATAGGCCAGTTGCTTTTAAAATGTGTTTGTAAGAAGAAGCCAACATGAATAAAATATATCCACAGTTCAACTTATGAAAGGATGTCAAAGGCATTCCCAGAAAAACATGTCAAGGAGCCTACCGAAATTATATTTTTTTTAATGAAAAATAGGGTGATAGAAAGAAGTAGTCCTAAAGTCACAGAAAACGTGGCTTTCTTGAGGCTTAAAATCGCCCTGAAAGCCAATGCACACCATCTGATGAATAAAATCAAATCTGATTCAAAGAGCTGTTTATGTGGCTTGTTCTCAGCAGTTATCAGTCCCAAATAATGACAATAAATTTTCTGGAAACTAATAATGACACAAGTTTTCCACAAGGCAGTGTGATAGTTAAGATACCTGTTTATTCTCTTAGCGCTTGTTCTTCCACAGTTGTAGTCATCAGCAGACCAGACATATTGGCTATAACCCTATCAATTTAAGTGACAGTAGTGGAAATTTAAAATCTCAACAGAGTATCTTCTTGTTTTGGGGATTTCTTGTGCATTTTCAGCACCTGCTGGTGTATCTGGCAGAAGTAAGCCGGTGACTCTTTGTAAGCAAAAAGGAGACATGAAGGTAGAGAATATTGCCATAACCTGTGCTGTTCTTGCCTCTCCCAGTCTGCAGTGATGTCACATTCAGTATCCCTTTCATGGGTTTTTAAAGGGAATATCTTACTGTTACATTGATTTGCCTGGATAAAAGGTCATCTAAACGCTGGACTTTTGAGCCACTCATTAAACTCCTACTCAAATTTAACTAATTCCATGTTGTCAACAAGCATGCCCCAATAATGTTCTCTTTTTGATATTAGTATATCGTACCGTATAAACATATATCAGGTAAAATGGATTTAGCTGTTAAACTCCTGTTGGATGCACAGTCTAATGAAGTATTGCTGACCTGTTGTCATTTCAGTGCTTCATGGCTCAGGTTACCCATTTATAAAATAGGAAAAATGATAGTGATATTATGAAACATATGTAAGAATAGGTTACTACTATAGTTATTTTCCATAAGGCCCCAGATAACATCATATGATATGTGATCATATTTCTATAACACTGTCTTCCTCATTGTTCCTTTTATTTTTTGCTCACTGTATCTCATTCAACACACACTTGGAAGACCAAGGTCACCCAGCATGGCATAACTTTTAATGGCAAATAGGCAATGACCAATATTACTTTACTGCTTCCACTGCTCAATATCTGCTGTCATACTCTTTATATGACTTAACAAAGCAAGTACATTTAATTTACGGTATATTGAACACATACAGCAGTTTTGTTAATTTCTTACACACACTGAATACAAGCCGTATGCCATCAATAAAGTTTTTTGCAAACACTCTGAATTCCCTCTTTATTTGCACTACCCAAGCTGCTTTGTAGAGTTTTAACCAGCCAGCAGATGGAGAGATGACACACCAAGTCATATGATGCCTCTGCACATAAAGAGTTTGCTGATTCACAGGCTCAGTTGATTTCATCTCAGTCAGGTGCAAGAACAGCTGAAATGTTTTTATTGCAGAAAGTTTCAGTCTTCCAACATTTTATCTGAAAGTTATATTTTTTTTCTGGATATGAAATTTGTTTGTTTTAAAAATAGAATTGCTTACAGTTTATGATGTCCACAGAACAGTATAAGGAGAAAAAAAGAGACCCAAAGCTCTCCATCCATCTTAATCCATGGTAATCTGATTATCTAAAGCCATTGGGAGAAAATTAAAAAAACAAACAAACAATTTAAACGTACTTCCCCACCTTTTTCCTATATGTATGTACTCTCATACTTTTAAGAATCAAATCAAGAATCTACTGATGGAGTTTAGAGAATCTGCCATTTACTCAGGTAATCTTCCTGACAGGACTTATTGCCTGCATCCTTCATCAGCTAGAAATAGAAATGTATGATTTGTCTATAATACCAGACTTCAATCCATCAAGAATACAATTTAATTTCTGACAGGAATTAGTGCTGGATAATCCTGAAGGCTTCTTCCCTCTTGATCAATATCCGTTTTCATATATCAAGAGCACATGAATTAATAACCTAAAATAATTCTTTAAATAGAGTTTGGGGTGAAGTCTAACCTAAGTCTTGAATGTAGTAAGATTGGGTTACACTTGGAAACAGGTAAATTGCTTCTTTTACTTCCAGAATGGCAATTATAAACCAATAAGAAAACCTTCATTGTAGTTGAAACCCAAATGAGTATGTTGTCTATTTATATATAAATTTTAACATAGAAGCCAGGTCAAGTAAAAAGCTAGCTGTCAAAAGTATGTCTGGTTATTCATAAAACACAGACAAAAAGATGTTTTACATTGGTATAACAGAATGGAAAAGTACTTGGTGTCCTCTAGTAGGCTGGCTATCTAAGGGCCTAGGTAGACACTAGCCACACTAGGAGCACGTCTACTGTAAGTTTGCATGTTACACACTCACAACCACAGGCTGTCATGCTGGGGTTTACAAAAGTAAGAAACTGGAGAGGTCCTTAGTCCTGCAGCATTCTGAAAAAGGCAGGTACTCTTAGTCCAGTAATGAAAAAGAGAAGACAGGACCATTTAGCTCTTTTAAAAATGTTTTATGTATGGGGAAACTGGAAAGCACAGGTTAACTGTCTCTCAACTTGGCTGTAATGAGCACATCAGAGTTTACTCTCTGAGGTGTCTGTTGAGCAGCCAGCAGCAAAGGTGGCTTTTAATGAAACTGTAAAGCAATTTAAGTTAGTGGCATCTGAAAATAAGTGACATTTCCACATAAAAGTGTTCCCTAAGACAACATACAGGAATGAATAATGGTGATAATAAATCTGTTTCAGAGCAGGGAGAGGCAGAGGCACAGGCAGAGGTAGAGGCAGTTATTTCTGGCAAAGTAATCAACACTTAATTTTCTTTCTGATACAAAACATCTTCCATTCATATGCATGACCAACCCTCTATTCTAAGTGATACATTATTGAAAATTATTAATTCAGGGAAGTGTTTTTTAAAGAGAAGGAAAGGTCTGTCTACAAGACAGAAATGTCTGTGAAGTATTTGGAAGTTACTAGTATTAAAACAATTGATTTTCTGCTTAGAATTAATTTTGTATCAGCTTATCATAAATATATGTTACTGGGAATCTTATGCCAAACCTCATTTTGTTTTAATGTTTGTTCAGTCACAATCTATGTAGAAGTTGTTGGAGGAAAGTGGAAAATTAAAGCACAAAATATTTTCTTCTTTCTCTTTTCCTTTTCAGAGCACCAAAACAGGTTGTTCCGAACTTCTAGCTCTCCCACCAAATATCTTCACTAGCATGTTCTCCATCATGTGAATTTATAGAGTTCTGTAAAAAGGGAGCAGTCACATAGATGAAGGTGTTTAATTTATGGTTTGTAATCTTATTTATTAGGGAGAATGTAATAAGTATTTTGAAACATATATGAAGACTGGACAATATCCATCAGAAATATGTAGTTAATCCTGTTTTGGGGACACAAAGAAGCTAGGTGATTTTTTAATCCCTCCCACCTTATTTCTCTATGATTTTAGGATCCTGGAATCAAGCTTCAAGGGCTGTCTGAGCATTGTGGCACTTTAACCCTTCTAAGTTTTGTGGAACCAAATAGGTGATGCCTATGTGTCCTAGTTCTTGTGTCTTTAGAAAGACAGAGAATAGACAGGAAAAGTTACAGCAGGTCATAAAAATACTGCAATAATCTATTTTAATCATCCAAAACACTGAAGCTTGCAAGGAAACAACTGCAACATTTTAAACTACTCAGGTAGAATAGTATATGCTTTCTAATAAAGTGATATAAAGCACAACCAATATCTTTTCCTAGAGCAGATTTTGCATGCTTTGCCCAGTCTTGTTTTAATGACTAATGTTAATGAGAATACCAAAGGGAAATGGTAAATTTGACAGGAAAGATTGGTTATACAGAATAGAGAGAGCAAGATGAGAGCTTACAAGAAACAATATACTTGGTTTATCACTATTAATCAAGCAATTCAAAAACTTTGGTTGAGCTTTCACCACAACAGGAGACCAAAGTACTTCCAATTTTTCTTTCCTGAGAGTAATGTTGAGAAGTAAATTGGTTGGGCTTTCTATGGCAATATTTTTGGAGGAAAATGGACATGAAACCTCATCTTGTATACATCTGAAGATTCAGAAGCTGCCATTTATAAGATTTTTTTTTTTTACAAAAGAAAAACCCAAGGTATAACATCTATCAAAAGATCAAAAGAGAGGCACAGAAATGTGAGGAAGTTAAAATTATCTAAATTTGATACAATTTTTATTAAAGTGTTTTAAAATGTGCTCATAATATGTCAATAAAGGTAATAAAAATGGAATCATCTGAGACAATTGCATCTGGTAAGTCTAGTTCTGCGTGTATTTTTGCTTGACTGAAAAGATGAAACCACATTTCTAGGAGGAACTTAATAATTTCATGCTAATAAGTCATATTTCTGAGTCCTTATGTTCATAACTGAAGCCAATAGTTTAATGGCCATATGTTGGCTTACACATCAAAGCTAGCTGTTGCATGGTGTAATGGTGGTGCTGAGATACAGAAGAAAGCTGAAGCAAAAATTGATGCTAAGTAGCCAACATTTCCCTAGATAGAAGACCAAATGGCAGGGTGATGAAGATGTAATTATAATAAATGAGCCCAACTCACACACAGTTTCTTTGACCAGGGAGTGCAAGTTGTGTCCCTCCTTCTACTTTTGCAGTTATGCAAGTGGAGATCTACAAAAATAAATTCATAAACTGGGATGAAAATATAATGTAATGCCTACATACAGAATTCTGATATGCTTCTCCAGCTTCTCAAATCCCCATTCACTTACTCAGCAGTCCCATAGATGTGTGAAAACAGTGAATACCTCTTGAGTTTTTTACATGAAATAACCTCCAACATCAGTATTTCTGCTCCTACACATGTCCCCGGTTGCCTCAGTCTTGACAGTATTTATTTCTAGAGAATAACAAGACCTGAAAACAGTGTATTCTGCCACCTATCTCCCTTGAAGCATTTATTTTGGTACTTTCAGAACACACAAGGGTAACTGATATACACCTCTCTGTACTTGTCCCATGTACCTGTGCAAAACAAAGTTTCACACTCCCTGTGAGCTCTTCTTTTCATTTAGATGTGGGCTTTTCAGGCAGCATTAATTTTACATGGTGCTGAGGAGCATGACTATGCTTCAGTGAATATTCCTGGTATAACTACATGCCCACTTTTCAGCTTTTGTAGTGTCTGCCTTTTAGGAGTTCAAATAGATGCTGCAGTTCTGACCTCTATTGAGATCTGCTATGATCCTACTTCTTATGTTTTGCTTCCTCAGTGTAACTGTAACCAGTCACCTGAAAGAAGGCATAAGGAAATGTAGGAAATGGGAATGTTTTCTGTGGCCTTTCTTACAATTTCTGTGGCCACTGACTACTTAAAAATCAATATATTTTATTATTATTCTAATATACAACACAAAGAATAATTTGACTAGAGTAAAATACTTTGATGGAAAAATGACAATGATTTTGAAACTATCATTTGATCTTGTTTGTTTGTATAGACACCTATGACTGCAAACTTGTGAAAAAAATAACTGGATTGACGCATCTCCCTCAGGACTGCCCTTAATGCTTCTCCAGTATATGAAATAGTGTAGTGCAGGCCCTGCTTGTCCCTGCATTCAGTTTGTGCTCTGTTCACCCTAACTGTCTAAAATGTTTTGGTTTTGAAGCAGACATTTCACACAGGCAAGGCTTTGTTTCAGGGCAATAGCCTTTGTCACAGTTTTACTGTTTCCCTCTTCCCTTCCTGTGCCCACTCCATCTTTGCCTCTTGATGTGTCCAGCAGAGAACAAGGAAATGCAGAGAAACAAGAAACTTTTCTGCCTTGAATGACAAAATTAGATTTTTTTAAGTCTGCACATGGTTCAGTTTTGAGTGTAAACACTCAAGATCTCATTTTTATCCAAATTAGTTCCTTTGTATAATTTATATTCTTGCTGCATTTCCTATTGCTCAAGTGCATGAGTGCTAAATTACATGAAATACTGACACAAATGTTTGCCATGAGTACTTGGTCATGTAATTGATATAGAGGTTACTGTTATATTTAATGTTACCTTTTCCATATTTTACTAGTAACAGGCGCAAGCCAATGGCAGAGTTGTCTGAGAATTGTTTGACAGCATAACTGAAACTTTTTTTTGCTTTTTAAGAGGGTGTTTCAGGAAAGGTTGTCAAAAGCTTGAATTATTTCTTCTTTCATGGACTAAAACTTTACCTGCTTTCTTAAAACCTTTCCTCACCACCTGCTGTGATGGATGGGTGAAAGGAGAAATTTGATAACTTTCTGGGCAAAGAATAATGCTTTACTCAAGTCTTTAGAGACTCATTTATATGAATCTAATTGTTTTGTTATAGCCTTGTCCTTATGCTCTGCTGTGTGAATGCTTCAAAATGTAATTTCATTGTCTGGAAACCCAAAATCAATATAAAAGGAAGCGAAGCAGCTAAGATGTGAAAGGAACAATTTTTCAAGTTAGAAATTAGCATGTCATCTTTCCATTTGCCATATTGGAACTAAATGATTTTTATGTAAAATATATTTACCATCTCTTTAGTCCATTAATATCCATTTAATAATAAATAAAAGTCATATTCATTGCAGTAGTTCAGTAGGACTTTTTAATCTCTCCTACCTGAGGGTTTTTTAATAATGTAGCATTTAGAATGATGCAGAGATTATACATACAAATGCCTTTGAGTTATTTGTATTTTAAAATTAGACTTGTCTTCACAAAGAGACAAAAGACCCTCGTCTGCTATCTTCTTGACCAAAATACTTCCAGTATTAGATGACTCAATACAAGAGATCTCACGGCGGACCGCTAGCATGTATTCTGTCCCCAAAGAACATGATGACAGGTGTTAGTTTTACCTGTAAAGAAGATTTACATTTCCTAAGTTGAAATGCTGGAGTGCCAGCCTGAGAATTAGGAAGCCCGTTACAGTTATGCTTACCTTCCTGCTATGACAGAGGTTTATGGACTTTGCAACAAAAAACAGGTAAAAAGGGTCTGACCATACAGCATCATTTCCTCTCTTGATTACATAGACGCAACTACAGAAAAGGCTGCAGGAAGGTGATGTGCTGCGTATGATGTGGTACATACGCAGCTGGAAATGCCATATTGATGTGTTCTTAATCACTGTACATTTCTTAGACTCTGGGGGCCTCATCCTATGCAGGGTGCCTGTCCATGAACTGTTTCAGATACAGGTACCCACACACTGCTTTTCTTACAAAATGTGACTCGTCTTTCTGCATTATGCATTTATTCAATAGCTGAGCTTTTAACAGAATTTGAGGTGGATAAGGGAGCTGTTTTTCCTCTGCCTGCTTGGTCATGCAGATGCATGATACAATTAATCCATCTGATGAATGAGTTCCTGTAATACCCACAGGGATCCCTATCCCTTTAACAAGAGATGGACTCACTACCACTATGTCTGTGTCTCTACTGTCTACTAGACCACAAAAGAAAGGAGGGGCTAAAGCACAACATGTTCTTTATCCTTCAGTCCATGTGTCAACACTGCTGGCTGTAGGATGCCTGCAGCTGAGATGAGACACTTTAACTGTTTTCTAAGTACAGTCATACTCAGCTAGCACTGGCGCTGAACGATTACAGTGTTTGACTTCTCAGTCCCTGTGGCTGAATTTCTTGCTCAGTTGTTAGATGCATAACACTATCGACGCCTTGACAGATGCTTCCAGGTGTCTCTTGACGAAGGCCACAGTCAGGTGCTGAAATCCTGGGAGCATCTAGTTTTGTGGGTCTTTGCACGTGAGTGTCCACCTTCAGAACAGGAGATAACAGCTCTAGCGTACCCCATGAGGTGTTGTATAGATAAACATGATGCTCCAGCTCCACAGTAACAGTGACATATTTAGCCTATGTAAACTTAGTAACATAGAACTTTAAACAATTTAACCCTCCCTTATGGAAAATCTAGTTACACAAAATAGACATAATATCTAATGCTTTTAAGAACTGTGGTCTCTGAGATCTATGAGTAGTGAGTTCATTCTTTGTCTTTTTTATTTTTAATAACTCTAAGAAATGAAATTATCTGTGGTTTACCTCTTCAATCCGCTGTTTATCCTTTTGTTTTCATACTAACAAAAAGGCAAGTAGTATAACTCAGATTGGCCTGTCTGTATCCCTGATTATTTTTTATAACTGTATCATGTCTTGTGTGCAGCAATGAAAATCCTAAATCTAAATTTAATTTTTACTTGTATTGAAATTTAGTACATCTAATTATTAATGTCACTGTACCACATAAACTTTTTATTACAGCCTTCTGACACAGTGGCTTACTGTTCTATTACAGATGAGGAAAGAACAATTTTGTGCAATGTAAAGGCTCCTCTATATTGTCCAAGGCAATCGTCCTCAAAGACAATGACGATTTAAGCAGAAGGGAGAAGAGGCAGTTGCTTTCCTTCTATTGATTTACTGCTGTGTCATCATTAACTTGTAATCAGCAAAACTTTGCAACTGGCAAGTTTAAGTATGTACTTCTTCAAACTTCATGGTAGGAGACGAGTTAAAGCACAATCTTTCAATCCCAGTTGCTAAAAGTACTAATTCCTAGTTGTTAGGAGTGCCTGATTTGCATTACATTCAAGGCTTTTTTAAGCCACCCTAGAAGTGTTGAGGGAAATTAAATATGATTACATTTCTACTTACTTGAAGGTATCTTTACAGTGTTAGTGAGGCTGTGAAGTGGTTTAGTGTAAACTCAGATGGTGAAATCCTGATTCCAGACAGTGACAAAATTCATATTGATTTTAATGGAACTAAATTTCACTCAACTTTTAGGGCTGGAATGAGCCATAATAATCATCTAGTCAGACCGACAGCATAATATAAGACAGAATTCCTTCAAGTGTTTCCTACATAAAGTCTATAATTTCTGCTTAAGCTATTACATATCTTTCAGGAGCACATAATTTTCATCTGAAGTTCTCAGTGATGAAGAACCAAGTATTTCCCTAGGTAAACAGTCCAAATAGTTGATTGGACTGATAAAAATATGCACCTACTCTAATATCAATCATCTAGCTTCCAGCTTCAAATATTGGATCTCGTTACGCTTCATTTGTTAAATTAAAGGGCTATTTGCAATCAGAAGTCTTCTCACTGTAAGTAATTGTAGGCTGTAATCAAGTCACCTCTTACCCTTTCCCTGGATATACTAGAAACTCTGCACACCACCTTTTTCAAACCTCAGGATATTCTGGTAGTGTTTTTTATGAAGCTTTCTGCTTCTCTGTAGTTTTTTTAAGGCATGGACACGACAAAAAAGATGTATCATTCTAAAAGATTATCTTTAATGCCAGGATAGGGGAAAAAAAAAAGGAAAATAAGTATAGCAATTTTTCTATAAATACAGTAGTCTCTAAATGTATCTATTTTATATTAAACTGACTGCCAGGAGTTAAACCAAAGGTGGCTGTTCAGAGATAAGGAGCAAACAATAGCAAAGACAGGATGTATGGAGTAAGCATCTGCAAACTACTGGAGATAAGAATTTCTATACCCATAGCATGGAAAATAGTTATATACAGCTTGGCATATTTTAGATTTGGCTACTTTTTTCCAAATTCAGAGTCTTAAATCAAAGAAGACTTAAATATTAAAGTTGTTGGTTGGGAAAGATGGCATGTTGTCAGCACACTGTGAGTAAAGCACCGACTGAGCAGGAGACCCAAGGTCTACAGCCATTAGTCTCATTCCCTACATGGAGGGAGGGAAACTTAGCCATAGCTGAGTTATGTAAGACAAAGGTAGGAAAATGTGCAGCTGGGACTCTGTAGTGTGCTGCATATACACTTTGTGGCGCGCTGTGTGCCCTTTGAGAACTGAAAGCTAGTTTCCAATATGCAGTTTCTGCATCACTTAAATCAGCTGCTTTCAGAGATTCTTGTGGTACAAGGAGGCATACGTGCCAAACAGTGGGTTCTGCCAGTACAATTGGTACGATTGGTCAACATGGGAATTGTTTGAGATACCATAAGGGCAGGAAAGGAGATCTGTTACACACATGTAGCCAAAGCACTCTCAGAAGCCATAAGATGTGTCCTATATTCTTGTCCCCTCAGACCTTTATGAAAAGTCGAGTCCTCATTTTCATTGAGTATTTCCTCCTTTATACATCTTTGTGTTTTCACAGCACTCTTTGCTACCTTGGCATTGTACTGCACAAGGAGGTCATCTTGGGTCAATTATATATCATTTTCCCAAGGCCTTTTCAGAATTCCTTCTTTCTAAAATACAGGCTAACCTAGCTGGTGAGTATAATCTTCATTCTTAGTTTTCAAACATCATTTTATATGTACTTGCACACATAAGATCAATTGAGGCTCTGTTACCAAGTAAGGCATATTCTCTACAAACTTTGCAATATTACTTTATTCTTAGCATTATTTACTATAGATCTGCAAAATTTAATGGCATTGCTGTTCTACGTCATTTATCTAGATATCAATAGGTAATAAGACAATTTTTTTCCTCATTTAAGAAAGGTTCCCTATTCAGCTCTTCAACCTTGTAACTATTCACTCCTTTCACCTTTTTTTTTTTTTAAAAAAAAAAAAGGACAACCAAATGTGTACAGAGTACTTCAAACATCTTGCTAGTTCCCTGCTCACTGGTAAGGCTATATCTGCAATGTCAGTTAAAATATAAGACAGCCTTATCATTCTCACAACTGCATTACACTGTTGGCTCATTCTGTAACCAGTCCCATTAATTTCTATTTTGGTAGTCTTCATATGTAAGCACCAACTGTGTCAATCTTAAGAATCCTTTTAAAGAAATAAAACTTATATACCTTTCACTCTCATTTATCTGCACAAACATGGTCAGTTAATTCTACAGGAACTTTCTGTGAGGTTCTGCTGTGAGAGAAAGCATATGAACCTGAGTGTGGTTTACACTGCAAAAAGGAAAAAATTTAAAAAAGGAAATGGGAAAACAACCTATGGAATATCAACTATTTATGGAGCAGATAGTCTGCCTGTGTCTGAGGTTCTTCAGACTGGAATTAAACTCATATATTGAAAATGTCTGCCAGCTTTCTGAACAGGTAATAATAAAACTGTATTTTTTAGCTGAAATGCAATTATAGGTAGAATTCATATATGCTCAGTAGGTGCTCTCACCCACGGGCTCCCTAGCCCCTCTGAAGTTCTTTGTAATGATGTATAAAAGATCAAGTCTTGTGTTGGATCCTGCTCCTGACACAGTTAACTATCTCCAAAACATTAAGCTCAAGTCAAACTAATAAGGTCTTCTGCAGTTGTTCAAACAGGATCTACTTTATTATTCATGCTCTATCTTAGCTGCATGATCTTGATCTCCTCTTGTATCAAACCCTGTATACTTTTTAGAACATGAGTGACTGTAATGTTTCTTCCAGCACTGTGCAGGAAGAATAATAAACATCAAGCCTAAGTTTGTGTGCCTGTGTGTTGGTGGTGCTGAGGTACGAAACACTTGGACAGAATGCTGGAAAGCTGGGATCGTTGTAAGATCAGAGTTAGTGTTAAAAGTTACAATGTTTTTCCTAAAATAATTTACTCTAACTGCAAGTGTATATAATCTGGGTATACAAAATAAAATGTTTTCAAACATCTAGTTATTATAGTGCATTTTTAAGGTATTATTAGGTGTACATTAAGTTTAGCTAGCACACATAGTTTATTTATATGCAACAAGATAACATATATTTAGTAAGTACAGTAAGATAATATGGTGAAGTTAATAGATTTAAACTTATGTCTTATGAACATTTCAGGCAAAATTCTTTTAGAAGGAGAAAAACTCCTTCTAAACTCAAGAATTTTCTGGATCATTGGCTTTTTGATGTTAGAAGATAACATCCCATAACACGGACTGAGTATTTAAATTATAAGCTCCATTCCTAAGTGAAAGAAATGCAAGCCTGTATATACTCTTGGGAGTTTTGTGTGCCCATCTTTGGTTTTAGTTTTCTGTGTCAGATAATCATAGACTCATTCAAGTTGAGAAGGGATTTTGTGAGGCTGTCACTTTGTCTCCCGCTCAATGCTGGGTCAACAATGAATTCAGCCCAGATTGTTCAGGGCTTTATCCAGTTGAGTCTTAAAAATGCCAAGGATGGAGACTGCACAGTCTGTCTGCGCAGCCTGTTCTACTGCTGGACTGTGTACATGGTGAATTTTTTGTCCCTTTTACCCATCAGAACCTCTATACATTTTCTAACACTTATTTAATCTTAATGTATTTCTCTGTGAACATGGCAGTTGAGTACTGTCACCGGATACTAGAAACACTCCATGTGCTTCTCTGTAGCTGAATACAACAAAGTGCCTTTTGTTTCCAGAAAACCAAACATTTCAGATGTAACAAAATGTTGTGTGGTTTTTGTGGGTTTTTTTTGGGGGGGTTTGGTGTTGGTTTTTTTTGGGGGGGTGTGGTTTTTTTTTTCTAAAATTCTTATTCCATAGGAAAATGCGTACTCTAGAATGTTTTCTCTGGAAAACAAGAAATATCAGCATGTGAAAAGCCTGATTTTTTGCCAATACTTATTCTCACTACTGGTTTGATATCCTTGCTAGAAGATGAGAGTTTTGCCATAGCTAATTGTTTTCCAAATCTTTCAAGTGTAAACATGGCTTCCTAAGAGATAGTAAAGATATGTCATAGTTAAGGAGGCAGAGTAGATTTCTTTCAACAGGTGCTTGAAGAATGAGAAGTATTTGAATGGGTTTAATGTGCCAAAAAACATTGCTAGAAAACAACATGGAATAAAATAAAGCACAAGAGTGTCAGGAAGGAAAGATCTTATATCTTGAGCATATCTGCTGGATTATCAAGTGTCATTCAAAATAATGGTAATAACAGCATCGTCTCATACAGCTGCACAGTTCCTTTAACATCATATTGTATTTCTACCCCAACTAGCACAGGTGTTTATGTGTAAAAAGGAAAGAAAAGGAAAGATAAGTGCAGTACAGTTAGCCAGCTCAACATGAAGATGCAGTAAGACTCATTAAAGCCTCGAGGATTATTCCCATACTCAACATGCAGCATGTGCAAAGAACTGGTAAAAGAAAGACTGACTTTTGTGTAGACCACTTAGTTTTAAGTGAAAATATAAAATAGCTTCATTCCACGTAATTATAATAGCACCAACAATATAGGAATGAGTAAGGAGCTGCTTTGAAATGGAAGTCAATCTTGTAGACAGACGTACATCCACTAACATGGATTGTTGCCAACATGTACGCTTTTATATTTGTTCTGTCATATTTGATTACACTCAAATTCCCCTGAGTCTTTTAGCTGAATTACAAATTATGTCTTTATTTGGAAACAAATATTCCCACAAAGGCATTGTATACCTTCTTGAGTGCAGTGTATGGTGTTACTGACTACAGAGATAGAGTAAAATACTTTGGACATTTCTCCTGCCAGCCAAGTAATTGCATGTGATAGTTTCAATACAGTTGCTATTGGAAAACAATGAAATTCACTGAACATACTTTAGATTGCCATAAAGGAATACAAGCCAAATTCATTCTGGGAGAAGAAGAAAGAGAGTGTATGTATGCATATATAATCTATGTATGCTACACAAAGTATTCAAGTATTTCCAGTCTATAGTCAGTACAGACATATTTCTACAAACTGATAAATAATTCACAGCAAGTGATTTATTATAATATTTCTTATACTCGTTAACACTTTGGAACCCAGGCAAGGGTTGCAAATAATGGACTTTTTTTCCTCAAATTTTCTTTTGTAAAATTTGCACTGGAATGTAAAGATTATTCCCACTAATTCTTTTTTTTTAATATATTTTTCTATTTGAAGCTAGTTAAAAAGTAATAGTCAGCTGATGTACATGAGCAATTTAGTTGTGACTATGGGATGCCTGCTGATTTACATGGCACTGGATGTTTTCTGAAAAGAACTTTGAGATGGGAAAAACGTGCTCAACCTCACAGATCTTTGTGTAATAGGAATCTAGGAATGTGAGAGGTATTTACGGTAAGGCTGAAAAAATCCTGTGAAATGATGCCACATTCATTCTCTGAGTATCTCACATGCACATCACTGACATCACTAGGCATTGTCATTAAAAAGCCAAGTGATTGATTTGTACTGATTTGACTTTTGCTATTCCTTTGATGACTAGCTCTGTTTTCTGATTTTTTTAATGACATTTCATAAAAATGCTAGGTGAGAATTCACTGTTTCATCAAACATATGAACATATACACTGAAAAAATGTAATTAAATAAGAATTTCCATTAGATAATAATCTTATTTGGTCAACATCTTTGTCAAGCTCTACATATCTCCTTGATAAACTTCGTCAACCTCCCCCGCTTCTCACTACAAAACAGAAGGGAAAACTTTTTCCTTAGTGTAGTAACTTTTTTGTCTTATTTTCAAAAGGTTACAATTCAAGACCAGGCATTACCATATATCACTGCCAAAACTTCATTTGAGACCATTAATAGTGAATACCTGTGTTTTGAAACTAAGAATCATACTCAATACATTTTGAAGTAGGCAGATACATCACAAATAGCAGAAATGCTGGTCCCTTTGGCAGCTGAGATTTCCTTCAAATCCTCAGCAGCTATTTTTTCTAAACAGGGAGTAATTATTCCAGTCTGTTCTGCTTTTAAATCATGCTCCTGTGACTTCATCTTGCATCAGGCACAGTATGCCAGTTTGTCCTGCTCTCAGCTCTTGGAAACATTTTTGTCTCATTCTTCCTCTTACTAAATTAAAATAATGTGCCATTTAATCTCTTGCTTGCAAGATATCACTCACTAATCTGGTATGCTTGGTAAATTTCCTTTTTAGAGTTGTCAGGTGTACGCACAACAGGATTTTGCCATCTTCTACTGCTAGATCATGTAGGGGGTCACTAGCCAGTACATGGTTAAGCTGAAGACGATGTATGTGTTCACTGAAATTATTTCAGAGTCAATATCAGGTCTTTCTTTCTGGATGTCCATAAGAAAATTACAGCAAATGGTTACAAACAAGCTAGATCACAGAGGAAAATTCTCTGTCCAGTCCTTGTCTCTCCAACAGCTACTGTTATCAGCCTTTATTAAATCTGCCTATTTCCTACTGTTACCAGATATGTATTTAAATTGTAGAACCTGCAACTGAGACAAAGTGCATGCTCTGATGTCTATAGTTTTGACCCTTTGTCTGATGATGTACTGACAGTGTATCTAAATTCAGCAAATTAGGTATGCATCTTTTCCTCTTTTTGATAACAGCGGCAATATTCTAGAAGTGTTCAAAGAGTTTGGCTGAGACCACCTTCATCTTGTAGTAGACACTGTGCATATGCACCTTCCCCACAAGGGCAGTAACACAAAAGGCTTTATGAATCCCGTGTCCTTTTGATGTTCCCTCCCTGTCTTACTTGGTGACCTTTAAAAAAGTACTTGCACTGTTATAGACTGTTATTTCCTAAAATAATAAAAATAATACTAATAAAAATCCTCTCCAACCAATATGAATAATGATGTATGTGTGGTTTATTAACCATATACTTAACACTAAAATGACATTAGGCGCTGCTGTGGACTAACTCCAGTAGGGAGCTAAGCACTACACAGCCACTCGCTCACTCTCCCTGCAGCAGGATGAGGGAGAGAATTGGAAGTGCAAAAGGGAGAAAACTTGTGAGTCAAGATAAAGACAGTTAATAAGTAAAAGAGAAAAAGACAAACCAAAACAAAATAAAGAAAATTGATTGATGTAAACGCAATAACTCACAAGCAACTGATGGAAGCCCAGCCAGTCACTGAGCAATGGCAACCCCTAATAAACTTCCCCCTCTGGTTTTATTGCTGAGGACGGACTATCCCTTTGGTCAATTTGGGTCAGCTGTCCCAGTTGTGTTCCTTCTCAGCCTCTTGTCTGCTTCCAGCCTACTCACTGTGTGGGGCAGAATGAGAAATGGAGAAAACCTCGATGCAGTGTAAGCACTGCTCAACAATAGCTAAAACATCCATATGTTATCAACAGTGTTTTGGTCACAAACTCAACACCCTAGAGGCTGCTATGAAAAAAATTATCTCGGCTAAAACAAGTATAAGGACTAAGTATGCATGGTATCAAATACTATCTTAATGTATGCACACATTGTTTTATCTCTGTTGCTTCGCAGGTGTCACTGTTTAAGGCAAACAACTCAATTCTTCATTTCTTCCTCACTGCTAGAAGACTTCTTTTCTTACTTAGTAAAGGCATGTGTTTTTATTAATCAAGATCTTGGAGCTGCTCTCTCCTACTGTGCTGTTTGAAAGTTTATGCACCAGAACGTGTTACAACAATGTTAGAGTAGACATATTAGATATCCTTAGGGAATGGAATATGCAACAAAAACTGTGATAGAAAATTAATTGCTGTGAGGTGACTGCAATACCACATCTCTACTATGACATAACTGTATGTGGTTGCACTGCCATACATGAGCACAACTTAAAGATGTCAGGATTTATATCAGCTCTTGATGTTGACAGTACTCTGATACAAGACAGTGTGTTCTTAGAGACAACTATTTTGGTTGAGATTTGAATTAGAGTTTTCTTTTCAAACTATACAATTGGAAAGACCACTTAGAAAACAACCAATTTTTCCCTTTTTTTATTTACGTATGTTATAAACTATCACAGAATATTGCCATTGGTGTAGGTGTGAGTACAGATTTCAAAAGGAGGACTACTGACCTGTGGCCTGGCCACTTGCTGTTCTCTCCTGACAGACATATTTGTTAGAGGGAAACATAATCTGTGGGCTGTACATTTTTAACACTGTATTTTCCAAGGAGGTGTTGCCACAGAATGATGCTACCCTAGCTCTGAGCATTGCAGTTGTTACAGCATGGCCCCATCATTAGTGTCTTTGCAGAGATGTGTATGTGAAAGCAGTATGTAAATTCACATTTCATAGGTTTGGAAGTTTTTCCAGACATCCAAGTCCCCTTGGTTCTCCATGGGAAATGGGGAAAAAAAAAAAACAACAAAAACCTCAACCTTATATGTCCAATTAATATTTTAGAGAATACATTGCAGAATTTTTAAAGAAAGATAGAACAATCTCCTCTTAAGATAGAGCTAAGTCCTTATTCATAGAAATAGCTCATCTGATTTCAGGGGGCTTGGTGTAAGTCTGAGATGAACAAAGGATTGGTTTAAGTCACTTTGTTTTGGCTGCTGTAGGGTTTTCCCTTCCTTGGATCTGTACACAGACTCCTACCGCTGCCATTTCAGTTGAAGAATGCTTTTGGCTAGTTCTGCAATGTCAGTCAGATAAGAAAAGAATCACTGGCTGAGTATAAAAGCTAATAATTTGTTGGCAGGCTTCTCATGAATTAGGCCCATTTTCACTGTGTGAAAAGTAAATTAAATTCCTACTTAAGTATTTTCTAATAATTTACATAATATATATTAATTTTCAAAACTACATCTCTAATTTTAGACTGACTTTATTTTCTACTTGTTTCCCTAAGAAATACAAACAAAAAATCAGAAAAACAAGAAATGGTAAGGTGCACTCGTAAAAGAGACCCTTCTTCCACATAAAACTGGTATTATCCAGAAATGAAAGCGGTCGAGCTCTTACCAGTATACAAAAGGTTGATTTAGGTGTTAGATTTTTAATCAAAACCAAATTATATTACATTTACTAACTAAGATTTTATTACATGCATTTGTTTCTTCCTAATTAAATAAGTGGAACTCTTTGTTTACAGTTATATAAATTTGCTTGGAGGGTAAACTGTAGCTAGGGTATAAACCTGTGTGTCTTTCAAGTCCTACTTTCCTGAAAGGATCACATTTTCCTCCTCTTTCTCTATCTCATACATGCAAGCACACTGTAAAACCATTAAATTACCACATTTGAAAGGAAATAGATAGGCTCCAATTTCCCTTAAAATGGGTTCATTTGTTAACTTCTAAACTTTCCCTTAGTAATTTTCAGACATAATATATAGTCTCAATCTCAGTACTTTCAGCACTCAAAGTTTCACTCGGGCTGTTGTTAATGTGTTCACTCAATAGTTGTTCAGAGTACTATAAACTTTGTTTAAGTGATTATTTCTATCGTTTGTGTTGCTTAGACTTGCTATACCTCATATTGCAAAGGAATCTTTACTATCTAGTCTTAACCCTACAGAGTGAGAGAACAAGTAGAAGACACATTTTTATACCTATTTAGTTTTGTATACTTTGTGTGCAAACGTATGCCTGGGTTGAATTTTAGTAAGTCTAGATTTTAATTAGAGAAATGCAGAAACAGGAGTCCAAATCTTGAAAGTTATGCTAAACATAGCTGTCATTTCATATTGAAATCTTTCTTGGATCTGGACAAGCAAGGTAACAGAGGTATTTCTTTCTGAATATTGCCTACATGATTAAAGAAATTTTTTTTTACATCTGCAAATTCATATTTAAATATATTTCTGGCTTCAATTTGCATAATATTTGAGCACCGAGGTCTTCATTACTTTTCTTGTTTTGAGCCTGCATTATAGAGAAGTATTATTATGTTTTATAAATAGTGCATAAAGATCAAGATTTCTCTCTCCTACATTGTGTCATGTGAAAGACAGGTGTTTAATTTAAACCTGATCTGTGGAATGTCTCCAGAGCTAATGCAGATAGCCTGGCATTTCTGGAATGACTTATCCCATCTATGATTGACCAAAGAATTTTAAAACAAGTAGGCTATTTAAATCATCTTCATATACTTCCCTTGTTACTGAGGGAGTTTCAGTGACTAACACAACAGTACAACTAAATTTACATGTCCAAATTTAGAGGATATTAATGCTTCCCTAAGAAACTGATAGCCAGACATTCCTGTGTTATCAACACTCTTTTAGTCACAAATCCAAAACGTAGCACTGTATGAGCTGCTATGGAGAAAATGCATTCCATCTCAGCTAAAACCAATACAATAAGAAAAAATATTAGACAAGTTTCTGCAATCTGTTCCTCACTTTCTCACTTGGATACTTACCCAGCTGCTGACAAAAAAAAAGCCACTATAGGATAACACAGCCCCCTCAGATATCAGTGGTAATTTTGTTTCTTCTGTTTCAGAAAAAAAGACTGAATCATTAGGTGTTGCCCATCTGTATTTTCCCATCAGTTCTTCCTCTGTCCTACAGACCTTGAACACTCAAGTTGTCCTGTCTTTTAATTTCAATTCTGTTGAATTTGGAATATAGTAGGTCATGTTTAACCTTTATGTTTGCTGTTTATATGAGCACTTAGCTTCAATAGAATCTAAGTATATGTTTAAGTATGGTGTAGAATAAAATCTTCACCAATGTAAATAGAACTACAAATAGAATACCTTATCACTGATATTGAAGTAAATATCTGCCATTCAGAAACTTGCCTATATTTGGTTAAGTACATCTGTTTGTTGAGTAACGTCTTATGCTAGAATATAACATATGAAGGATGCTGTGTGGCATCAAATATAGCGGGCTTTACAGAATCTCCATTTGCCCTGCACTAAACTACACTGCAGCAAGAAACCGCAATGCCTAGAGCAGTTAGAGGCCATGACTCCCGGTGAAAACCAAAAATTATATTTGTACTCTACTTCGAGAAATGTTCTGTAGCACAAGTGACAGGGGGAAGAATATCAGATAACAGATATCAAAATATCAGAGAGAAAGACATAAATCCATAGTTATCATTCTGGGTATAAACCTTACAGTTGTTTAGTTATCAACTTTCAAAGTAATAAAACTAGAAAAAGCAGCACAAGTTTTGGAGCTCATGAGAACAGAAACTGTAGCACAGACTTGTATAACAGTGAGATATAAGGCTCTTCGTTTATGCCTTTCTCAAGGATCTCTTTTAATTCAAGAGAGCTTGTTTTCCACTAGCTGTTGGTTTCTATTCCAACTCCAAAGGATATCATAGTTTAAAAATTATCAGATCACAAGCATAAAACATCTGCCATTACTGTGCTGGTGGCCAGCAAGTTCATATAATAAATGGTGTCTTTCAAAATTCTTTAGATTTCTGTTTTCATGCTAGTTCACAACAAACTCTTACTGATCTTTAACTTTTCTTATTTTTTCTTCATACCCTCCTATGCTCTTCTCCAGTGCTGAGGTCACTCCCCACCCTGCCCAGTTTTCTTTGCATGCATTTGAATAATTATCTTCAATATCTGCACAAGTGAAAATGCTCAAATATATGCAAAAATCTACGGGAAGCCTTAGATTTCTAAAATTAACACTTCAGCAAAGAAAAAAATTTTGATTTGGACACATTAATGATGTTACTAGTTCTGTTTTCCCCTATGGTTTCTGTTCTTCAGGGGTTAAGTTGCAGTCAACCACTCCTTTCTGACTTTCAGAATTGACACTTCTTGTTGATAAATTTTGTCCTTCAAGCATTTGCTCCAGAAAGTTAAAGCACTGATTATTCTGGTGTGTTGAATCTATCCACCAATGAAACAGCTGGTTATGGATGAGAAAGGCCACTTTCTTTACACTGCAGAAATGAGAATATGCAAGATTTTCAGTAAAAGGTATCATAAAAATTTGAGAATATTACTAAGTGAGAAAGTGCTATTTAGTGATCCGTATTATGTGGGTTTGCTTGGTGCTTATCCTGAACAGCTGCTGTTACATTTCCTTAGCAAGAATGACATTGTCAGAGCTTACTTCAGGAAAGGCATAACAACAGCTTTAGAGTTTGAGGTCTCTTTATCTCATGGTATCTGCCATCTATCAGCATTAAATCCTTTCATTGCTCTGTACAGTTTTGTCAATTGTTCCAATCTTACCTCTGAAACATATATACACACATAATACAGACAGAGTGGGTGCAGCTTGCATTTAGCAAAAACTTTTATAGTTTTGTAGACAAGAACAACCACAGATTTATTACAAATATTTACTGTTTTTCTCCATCTTTGCAATTTAGTTTCTTCTGTGCAACTTGTTGGGGAGATTTGTAATATGCATAAAAATTCATGGTATAGCAAAAAAAAAAAAATTCTTAAACTGGATATCCACAGATAAGGTAATTAACACTATAACAGTGCTGACCTTATGTTTTTTTCCATTAAAATTCCTGCTATCAATAACCTTCTCCATCATCTGCAACTTCCTTAGAGATTTCAGCATTTGAGACTTTTTTTTCCTGAAGCAGGGCTCATAGGAACCATTAACCACTACTAAGAATGTAGACAAACAAAAAAGCAGCCACAGAGTTTTGTGTTTAATATTCTTTATGGATTATATCCTTAATTGTAAACTCTTCTGGGACCTAGAACAATGATACTCTGCTCCTGTTTGGATCCTTTGGCAATAGCATAATATAAACAGAAATAATTATAGAGAAGAGAAAAATGAAAATAGGACTAGGTTTTTCTAATGTTAAGCATTTTATCTGAACTTTAACACACATTGTTCTACTTATTCAGGATATATATTTTACTTATTTTCTTATTATATTCCAGTGAAACAATACTGATTTGATTTACATATTTTTCTGGTATGAAAACAGGAAAAGAAATGACAAACAAATGGAAAAGAGTTGTTAAAATGGTATAATTTATGACTTTAAAGCCTTCTATTTCCATATGCTATAATTTCTTTTTCATGTACACAATGTATCTGGAAATGTATAAATTTTAAAGCCAAAATGGGCCCTATGAACCTGTGGATAAGATAAAACAAATTGTCTGAAGTTCATAGCTTATGAGTTATAAAATTATGTTTGAACTTGATCCAGTAACTTCAAATCATGAAAAATCTAATAATTTATGTAGGCAGTTTTTTAACAGTTAATTATTTGTACTGTTAAAAATATGTACTTTTTTTCTAGTCTGTGTTCAGCCTCCAGCTATTTTGCCTCGTTACATTTTTTCCTGCATCCAAATTAGAGAGTCATCTACTTTCAGAAATATTTTCCCTGAGTTGGTACTTCAAGGCTAAGATAAAAACACCTCTTAATCTTCTCATGGGTAAACTAAGCAAATAGAATTCTCCAAGTTTTTCACTTGAAGGCAAATTTTCTCTCTCTCAAGTTACTCTGCTGCCATTTTTTCTAAATTCCAGTTATTCAAGCCCCTTTTTTTCTGATTGATGTCAAACCTGAAATAATTTAATCAGTGCTGGTTTTGTCACAGACTTTTCTACCGAAAGTAGCTCCTCTTTCTTGTTTGACATTACTCTACTTGGATATCTATGCATGGCGTACACCCTTTAATCTGAAGTATAATACCATCAGCTAGCAATTGTTTTTGAAAGTCTTTTCATTGATGTGGTGTGATGCTGTCTTCCACCTTTACCTATAGGAGTTGGATTTTCTTCCTAGGTATTTGAGCTTGCTTTTGGCAGTATTAAAAATTTAGTATTATTCTACAAATGTTTACTTAAACTGTAGATAAAAATAACATGAGGCCAATAGATTCCTGTGGAACTCTTTTAACATTATCCTTGTTTCTCATTAAAATTACCATTGAGATCTAACATTAAACTGCTTTTAAAATGATTAATAAGGTTTCCACTGATCCTGTATAATGCTAATTTCATTCAAGCTGTTATGCAGGATTAAGTTGAATGCCCCATAGAAGCCTGTTGTACCAAACAGTTACCTCTATAAATCAACCTTGCAAAAACAATTCAAGCCAATGTGAGTTTTATTTTTCAAATGTTTCCAGAAACCATGCTGAATGGTGTATTATCATCCTCTAAACCTTTACCATTTGCATCTCCTATCAGTCTGTCTGTGAATTGGCCTAAGAAATATGTACAGGCAAATGACTCTTGGCTACGTGTCTTTTTAAATACTAGTAAATGAGGACCAGCAAATATTCACCTAGCAGATCTAAAGGAACTCAAATTGCTGACAGGTGAGTTACTGATTGTGATGTCCAGTCTCTTGAAGATAGCAAATATGCCACCAATTTTTTTAAGCATTCCAGAGTAGACCCCCGCAGCTTCCACCTGCTTAACACAGCCCAATGATACTCACCTTTGCTTCTTCTGGGAAGACTGGTAAGAATTAGTGTAAAGAGTAGAACTAGCATAAAGAGTAGAACTAGCAGTTTCTTTTGGGTCAGAACCCACACATCTATGGGAGTTCTTTGAAGGAAGCAATAAGCCTGTGCACAAAGGTTTATATGTCATCCTTTGATTTCGAAAGGCAATCAGCACAATCCCTCAACAAAGGCTCTTAAAGAAACTAAGCTGCCATGAGATAAGACAGCAAATCTCAACATGGATAAATAACTTATTAAAAGATAAGAAACAAAGCATTGAAATATTTTTTTTTTCTTTTTTCTTTTTTTTTTTAAGTGGAGGCTACAGGAGTATGCCCTGGAGGCTCTTTGCTCAATATCAGATAGTCAGATGACAAAGCTTATTGGTAGTAACAGGTACTACAGAGGGGTAAAGGTAAAGGCCAGTTGAACATCCTGGGTGAGAGAACTGCAGATGAAGTTTAGTATGAACAAATGTAAGTCATGCATATGGAAATATGCAATCTTAACTTCAATACCCTTGGATAGGCTCTACACTGTCTGTTAGCACTCAGGACTGGTGTTTTGGGTTTATGACAGATTGTTCTGCTAAAATGTCAGTTCATTGCTCATGAACAGTAGGAAAACAAAAGTGAGTTTTTGAATTAGGAAAGGAAAAGATTTCGTTCTTGTTCTCCGAAAGGTGGTGTGTGAACAAGCTATAGTAGATTTGGATCCAGCACATACAAGTCTCTTTCTGCTTTAGTAGGTAGATCTTGAGGTGTGATAAACATGTTTCTGCATCACATTGCTTGAATATAAAATTTTGCTTTTGATCTTTCAGTGGGATAATGAAGCTGAAGAAATAGCTAGCAGAAGGACAGCATACAAATATGCATAAAAAAATAAAATCAGCTCTAGCTGGTGCACAATATGAAGGAACACCTTTAGCTAGAATAAATAATGACTAAACAAACAAGCAACCTAATAAAAAATATCTGTTGTGATTTGGTATTTGTGGGAAGAGTTGAATAAGAAATGCAGTGGGGAAAAACGAACAGAGGCAAAATTATGAAACAAACAAAATGAAACATTTGGTTTTTGTCTGGTATATCTGTGCCAATCCCTGGAACAGAGGAATTGGAAATTACTTGCAAATAGCAAACTACTTAATGCACCAGAGGTTACACTGTTAGGAATGCAATATTCCATGTGCAGGAGACAGATGAAACATTCTAGGAGTAAAAAGATCTACATTTTCTTATTCTAGAACGTTTTCAACCGTATTTGTTAACATCAGATAATGCCTTTCTAATGACATCAAGGTTCCTGAATAAATAAAATAATATCAGTTTTCTTAATTAATTTCTGACATGGACACACTCCACAACTACATAAAAATTGTTTTCCTATATGTTTTCCTAGTTGTTTAAAAATGAAGGAGACAAATAAAAGCAATGGCATATCATTGGGTGTGTTTCAGTTTAGTTAATTAAGACCTGTAATTATTTTAAAGGTGAAAAACACCATCTAAATGCTATGTTGTAATTTTGTTGTATCTAATTAGCTTCTACTGGGATTCCTACACTTCTTACGTGAGCTCTGAGAAAATCTTTGAGGGTCTTAATTCAATAAGAAAATCTAAAAAAAACCCACAAAAACTTCCAAATGGTGATTTATTCCTTAGAGAGATAAATTTATTTTTTAAGAATCTGTAAATATTACATTAATAAAGAAAATAGTAGAAATGATAGTTCACCATGTCAGCATTTTACTGAATAAACTCTTATGAGTAGCTATAACCTGCTTTTGAGTGGGAACCATCCTGTGGATGCATGATTTGGGGAACCCTTTCACACTATTCTAGATATTTTGGCAATCATTTTAAAAACAATCAAGCAAACAAAGAAGTTCTCTTGCCTACTCAGTTTTGGTTACTTCTATATACTGCACACTCAAAAAAGGACCAAACTGAAAACCTGAGCTGGAAGCATGAGAAATACAACTCTGAGTTCTTTGTGATATGGAGTGAGAAGACTGTGCTACATCAAGGCTCTTGTGAGATATCTGTCAAACTGATTAGGAAAAAAAAAACTTTTCATAAGTTGCTACTGTTCTAACATTCAGTTAGCATTAGGACAAGAGGAAATGGTCTCAAGTTGCACCAGGGGAGGCTCAGGCTGGATATTAGGAAGAACTCCTTCACTGTAAAAGTTGTTAAGCACTGGAACAGGTTCCCCGGGGAGGTGGTGGAGTCACCATCCCTGGAGATGTTCAAAAAAACCTTTAGTGTGGCACTTCGAGACACATTTTAGTGGGTTTGGTGGGCATGATGGTGTTAGGTATATGGCTGGACTTGATGATCTTTGAGGTCTCTTCCAACCATAACCATTCTATGATTCTATCATTCTTTCTCTCCTTTATGTCATTAATACATGCTTTAGATATGGAACTAAATTAGCCAATCTATGGTACCCTAATACTGTCCTTAATTCTTAGACAGTAGTAGCTACTTAAATAATTACTAATCAGAAAATGTGTATTAGTAGAAGTGCGGAGTTCAACCTATATATAAAACTGAGTACAGGCAGTTACAAAGAGAAAGTTCAAGACTAAAAGAATTCGGGATTTGCATTTTTTTTAATAGGAAAATTATACTCTGCTTACTGTTTGTATTGCCAAGCTTTCATCTTTATTTAAAGTTTATTCACTCATGTAAAACCCTGTGATGATGGAAACCCTCCCATTTGCCATTAGTAAAGACAACTGCTTTTTCACTTCTGCTTTAATCTCAATACAAACTATTATATTTATTTGCAAAGACCGTTATACTCTTCTGGTTTAATGGATAAGATAGAGAAGATGTGAACCGTCTTCTTGTGTTGTAATGTACAAAATTAACTTCATAGCTATCTGTCAAGCCCAGTACTATCAATTTACGCACTACAAGATGATACAGTATTTTTTTCATTAATGACATTTCTCATAAGCATTCACTTTCAGGACTGTTGTATTTTTCTACGTGTGCTCTTGGGAGAAGAGTTTTGTTCCACTTGGGAAGTTCAATTCCTCACTAACATGTCATCAACACTTGGATTTTATTTTTTTTTTCTTTTTTACTCATGGATAGGGGTGAACAAGACTTTTGCTTAGAGAGAGAATGAGTCATCTTGATTATTGCAGTAAAATCTTTTTATTTCTGAAGTGAAAGTCAGAAATTGCCTTGATTTACATTCATCCCACATTTTTCAAACTTTCTACTTATCCTTCCACTGTGTGTTTAGGTACAGGGAATTAGTTCACGCCCTCTCTAGTCAAGCCAGGTAATATTACTAACGTACACATTTCTTCCTTAGAGTAATGAATCAGTGTTAAAGTCCCTAACCAGGAAACCTTCCTAGCTATACAGCTCCAATGTGTTGTTTCTGCATTCGTTCCATATGCTGTGTGTTACCAGCTGTGGTCTTGCTCCTTGTAGGTGAGACAGCACTGACGTTAATCACTATTGTGTTCTCTGACAAGGCAAACTGGGGAATGTGCTCACGATCCAGCATGTCTCTTGGTTTTGTGTCTACTCTGCAGGCTGCCAGGATTCAGCTTGATTCAGGCCGCCTACAAATCCCATCTGCTCTGCTAGCAGGTGATCTATCATGGTCCTTGTGGGAAGGATATGGACCTGTCCTAGTTGCCCCTCTTTGCAAGGCCAGGTAGGGTAGCCTAGAGCTGACAGCAGAGACCAGACCCCCTTTGCATAGCATCTGCTTGTACATGCTCCAAGGTGCAGACTACACAAAAAGGCATTCACAAAGAATGGAGCAGATAAATTAAATCGACAAGCAGCAAATATAAACGCAAGCTGCTCTTTGAGGCTGTTCCTGTGTGCTCTGTAGGCACATCAAATAAGACTTTGTGTGAATACATCCATGGCTGAGGTTAAGACTGCTTTGCTTACAGAGTGTCTTAGACACTGTTGGGATAGAAGTTCGGGGTTTACAGGGGGAGCAGGTTTTCTTGCAACATGCTAGTGGTCAGTAGTTGACAAAACTGTCTAAGTTTCTCAGTGCTGACAAGCCTCAGAAGTGCTCTCAGTGACTCTCCTTTAGGCACATTAAACAAAACTATGATCTTTTTCCTAAGATTAATTAAAACAAGGGGGTAGAAGGTAAAATGTACTCTGCAACCTAGGAGCCAGGGATCACAACCTAGTAAGTAATGGCTGCATTTAATGAGCAGTTTGTAAGTAGTTTAGTTATGAATAAACATAAGGGTTTTGGCTATGGTTATAGATTTGTTTTCACCTTTGCATACAGCGGAGGTCAGGAAATATTTGTGCATTGGGTTCTCTTTGCAAGAAAAGTACTGGAATTTAAGCTATTAAAAATATAAAAGGCTTTTCACAGTTCTGTTACTGGATTAATGCTTTAAACACAGCTCACCACCTGGACCAGTTTGCACTGTTATAGAACCCAGTAAGAAATCTTTGCAACCTATAATCTGTTCGTAGATATAGTTTTAACTGACAGCATACATAAAGAAGAACATCCTTTTGTCATAAGAAATGTTACTTATGTTTATATGAGATGTAGATAACTCATATGAGAAATCTGTACTTATATCTACAGGATATGGGTATGAACATTTACTTTCCAGAAACTGAATAAACAAAGGCCAAACAAAGAAGGACCATGCCTTGCATTATAAGGGAAACTTATATGTGACTGGTCTCCTCTATGCAAAAGGGGATCTCACCATTGATGTTATTGTGCCAGGTTTGCAGGTAACAGCACATGGATCAAGAGACCAAGAGTCAGAAGAGTTTGAGTGTTTATTTTGTATCCTTCCTTAGTTGCTTTTCATGTTTCGTTCAGAGTAAAATGTCTTCCCTATTTTTCTTCCAGTAAAAGCATGGAAGTGAAAGATGATTGGCCTGAAATTGAAAATTACTATCCTTACACTTTGGCTAAAGATAAAAAAATCCTGTTTGAGAAATTATTTCTTGGTACTTCATAGGAATTCTGACTTGGTACTTATTTTTTTCCCTTCTATTCCTCCTTTATTTATATTTCCCATTGTGCTTCCCATTTTGCACTGTGAGAATAATTTTTACGTATCTTCTCTCTGTGTCATGACAAATTATGGGAGATAAGTGTTGGACAGAAAACTCAGTTTACATAGAAGAAGGAAAGAAATAATTGCCAAAGGATTACTGGATTATTTTTTTTTTAAGTTTCATGTATTCAATTAAAAATAAAAACATTAATACTTTCCCTTAAAAATCCATGTTTCTTCCAAAGACAGCTGTTTAGCTAGTTTTCAGATAGGCTAATTTTCGCTGGGATTTGGTTGTAGTAGTAACGAGCTGGGGAGGGACGGGACACATATCAGCTATACCAGTACTCAATGCAACAGTTTATGACAAGTTTCACATTGTGAATGCAAGCATGGAGAGAAGGGAAGGGGACTGGGTTATGCTTTTAGAGTTTGGTAGACTGAAGATATGGACAAATGATAGGTATTTTCTTGGCTTATTCATGGTTGACCTGAGGATAAGTTGGAGACATGATAAGTAAAAATATCAGGCTTCAGAGAGAGACAAAATGTCTAGAAATCTGAAACCGTTTCTCCATAGCTTGGACTCAGCAGATGGGAACAGAGAATCTCCATCAAAAGAAGATCCGCTGGCCGCAGAGCAGCCTGGAGTGATCTGCAGCTTTACACCAGAAGGGGTCTTCTGCCTGACTCCGTAACTTCCTTTAGTTCCTCAATCTTGGATCTGAATGAACTTAATGGATACCAAATTACCTTGTAAGAAGCTTCTGGAAAGCAAATATTTTTCTTGCACTGTCTGATAAAGCACAGAAAGTCCTCTTTCACTCCACTGCTTCAACAGGAATTTCAAGTGCACTCACAATATTTAAAAATAAATTAAAAGATAGGTCATGAGAAAGACATTTTTATCTTACCTTTTGTCTTTTTTTTTTTTTTAATAAAGGTGAATATTTTATATTTTCACAGGGTCATCTATCAGCATCAAAAGTTTTTAATGCACTTGAATAATCAACTCTGCTTTGGATTATAGACAAAATGGTTTACCTGAACTATATACATCCTCCATTTATTTCATTTATTCCTTTCCTCCAATTTCATGGACCTCTTGAAGATAGTTTAACCTCATCAACACAGTTAACAACACTATTTATGAATAACATCTACTCCAGTAATGCAGGCTGAATATTTGACAGATGGAGATAAGAAACAGTTGGTAACTTTAGAGGAAAGAAAGAATGCTGAGGGTCAGAACTGAAGAGCTGTATTAAGACCAAGCTGCGAAAGCGGAGCAATCAAGCTTCTGACATGAGAGGGAACTTTTTATAGAAGAATTAATAAATTTAATTAAGAATTTTTAAATTAATTGTTGACAACCCCTCCAAACATTTTCTATCAGCTTTTGAAATATTTATTCTAAGCCAAACAGATGCATTTATATAAACACAAATATAAGCACACATATGCATATTTTTATGAAACCCGAGAAATTCTTACTGCATTTCATTCACATAATGAATAAGAAATTAGTTGCATAGTGAACTTTGGGACCCTGGAGGATCTTTGAACTGTCACAGTATAACTTGTATCTTTTGAAATCACAAAATTAACTCCCTAGAGCTTTTAGAAATCAAAGGTCTCTTAAATAACTAGAAATAATTTTCGGGGCCATTTCACTTGTGGTACTGAATGGTCTATAAAACAAGAAAGCTTCTCTTCAATTGCTTCTCTTTACAGCTGTTAAGAGTTATGTTTCTGTTGTTTGTGATGTGTTTTTTTTATCATCACAGACAAATAAATACTGCAAGGAGAGCTGCATAGGTATTTTAATATATTCTTTTATATTTTTTTTTTCCTGTTTTATTAGCTCATCTTCATTCCGTTGTTTCTCTTAGGTGATAAATCTAAGGAACTTTGTTGCCTAGTTGAGTTTTTTAACAGGATAAAATTCAAAAGGATACGCTAATGAAACTTTCTGAATTTTTTATCCCCTGCTAAAAGACAGTGTGTCTTCTACTGTTTTTATGGGCACTAGACAAATGCTGGCACAGTTGTAGAGCTAAGAAAAAAGACAGATAAAGAGTTGTAGGCTACTGATTTTTATAGGATTCAAAAGGCAATTAAACCCCATAATTAAAATGCATGATAAGGGTCAGTCATATTGTGCTCCTTCTTTCTCAGGTAATTATTTGTCGGTCAGCTGTGGCCAATTTTGCCAACATCATCTTCACTCTCATTTATGACACATACTTCCCAATCAAACCAATTTTATGGTCTGAAATAGACAGGTTCTTCCCTATAATTATTTTGAGGAAAACTCCTATAGGAAAACTTAGTGAAGTACATTTAAATGCTGTTCATTTTGAGCCAGAGCTGACCATTTAACAGTAAAAATAACCTAACAACAACAACAACAAAAACAACAAAAACCACACTCAAGTATTATTTTTTTCTAACACTTAGCTTGTAAGTTCAGTTTTATGGTTGACAGTTCAATAAGGATTTATTCTTTCTGTCAAACGTATCACTATAATTATCTGAGCATCATACAATCAGTAAAGAACTGTAGCTTCACAATACTTGTGCAAAAGACAGGTGCTAAGGACACATCTGTCTTATTCCGATATTGCATTTGCAAGACTGAAGTATAGAGTAAAATAATATGCCCAAAATTGCAGAGAAAATAAAGGAATGATCAAAGTTTATAAGGTCCAGACCACTACCCTTTTATTAGCTTATCTTTTACCTATTCTTTGTACCATCCGCCGGCAAAAAGTCCACAAAGGCATCCTCACAAACAGCTGTGCAGTCCTCCACTACTATCAGTTTTTATTCTAATGCATACCCAAGTGAATTATCTTGATGATAAACACTGAGACAAGCAGTCTCTGATGCCACAGACCCAGATATGACATTGTCAAAATACAACAGTTCTTATGCTATCTTTTGATGAAGAAGAAAAAAAAAGGTATCAATGGGTTTCCCCATGAGTCCATTGCAAACTTCTCACTTTGCAGACTACCTTCTGGTTTGTCCAGAATATCAGGCTCCATTGACATTTAGAGCATGCTGAAAGACATATTTACTTAGATTTATTCTGAAAAGGGCAGAGGTAGTAGAATTGGCTCTCCAGTTGTTCACTCTCTGGTTTTCAGAAAAGAAGTTACTGATGTCCCCCTCTATGAAGTTGTATTTTCACTATATGACTAAAGTCTCTCAACATCGTGACTTTGTTGTACCCTGAATCAAATAGAATATCAACATAATGAATTCTAGCTTTTATCAGATAGAGTTTCAGACTAGGCTATTTTTCCTCTGCTTTTTTTATCAGTATTTTTATTCAAACTACTCTTTTTCTTCATTGTGTGATACAGAGCCCAGTGCAACCTGTTGGGAAGGGTTAAAGTTGTCTACTATTGGAAACTCTCCTCCCAGGTCCTAGTCAAACAGGTTAAGCAGCAGCTGCTGCCACATTAATGGAAGTTGGTTTATGTGCAGAGAATAAATTTACCCAGGAGTGACAGCAGTCTCTACCCAATAAGCCTTAATCTGAAGAATAACACCAAACATCAGTCCTAACACAGCCTATTGTACCTCCACCTGATCACAAAAGATTCAGCTTATAATATCTAATGAGTATATTATAATTTAAATTGCCACATCAAGAAACAGAAACCACCTCTTGTACGAGTAACTTTTCAAGGTGATTATTCAATCAAATGGGAGACAGAGTATTGAAAAATAATTCATCAGTGGGGCAGGTTGACCATCTCCTCTATCATCCAATGGGTCACAGAATGAATATATCATACTTTACTTAAACCTAATCACTAAAGAAGAAAAATTATAAATTGCATTGGTTTAGTGAGTTTGTTAAATACTCTCTTTTGTATTTGTAAAGGATACAAGGTTTTCTCAGAGTTCCAGCGGGAGGGTAACTCTTCAAAAAAAACAGCCTTTGAAAAAAGCTTCATGATTGCAGGATGGAGCACTTTAAATCCCCCTAAAGTTTCCTAGAATAGCATCATTACAAGCTGCAAGCAGGCATGGAAATTTGCAGAGGCGTGCCACATGGGCATACTAAAGGAGGTGCCCTACAGGATCTGCTACTGATAAATAAGGAAGAACTGGCTGGGTTTGTGGAAGTCAAAAGTGTGACTGCAGTGACCATGAGACGGTGTGGAGTTCAAGATGTTAAAGGAAACGAGAAAAGCACTTAATAGGGCAAAGATGCTGAACTTTAGGAGAAGACTTCATAGTGTTCACGGAAGGGGTGGGCGGGTTCCTCTGAGTGGCTTCCCTGAGGACCAAAGAGCCCAGGAGAGCAGATCAGTTTTCAAGAACAATCTTCTCAAAGCAGAAGCGTTATCTATCCCCTTGTGCAAGACAATGGGCAGGCATAGCTTGGGGCCACAGTAGTTGAACAGAAAATTCCTGATTGAGCTCAAACACAAAAGTAGTTTGGAGGTGGGATTGGAGGTGGGAAAAGGAATAGACTGCTGAAGAGGAATATACTAGTGTCACCCAGCCATACAGAGATTGAATTAGGAGGGCCAAAGCAATTGCATGTTAATGCATTGGTAAATGTGTAGT
>NW_009630663.1:0-43327 GCF_000690535.1 Cariama cristata | reverse complement strand
GGAAAGGAAAGTGATTATTTATCTCTATTTTGCATTGGTAAGGCTCCATCTGTAATACTATGCACAGTTTTCAGCTCCTACGCTCCTCCCCAGCACAAGAGGCACTGGCAAACCAGAGACAGTGCAGCAAATGGGTACTAAAATGGTTTGCTTTCTGAAGCGTAAAACATACAAGGAGACACTGAAGGACCTGGGGTTTTTAAGACTAGTGAAGAGAATGCTAATAGTAGAATGCACATTAATTACTTTCTTCAAATATTTGAAGGAAGGGGGACATTGATATAAAGAAATTGAGGCCTGACTATTCTCAGACATGCTTTGTGAAAGGAAGAATAATAGTCAGTCTCAAGTTGCAACAGGGATAATTCTGACTGGACGTATGGAAAAAGAAAATCACAGTGAAGGAGGTTAAGCACTAGAACAAATTTCCCAGAAAGATTGGTATTTCCATTCCTAAAAGATTTTCAAAACTTGACTGGACAAGGCTCTAAGCTGCCTGGTTTAACTTCCGAGTTCAGGCCTACTTTGAGCTGAGGGATTAGACTAGACAACCTCCAGAGGTCCCTTCCAACTTAATTTTTTCTGTGATATATCCAATTTTTCTGTGTAATTTCTCACTAGAGAATAATGGAGAAAATATGAAGATTAGGCTTACAGCACATATGTTGCAAAGTCCTTTGAAATGTCCTGGGAAGTGCTGGATCCCTTGTAATTAAGGACTGAATAAAACACTTTAGAAAAGCAGAACAATGCATGTAACTTATAACTGAACAAATGCACTATTAACGTTTGGGTAGAATCCTGGTTTGGAACTGTATGTAAGCAGTTAATAGATCAAATGCTGTCTTACTTATGCGACTGGAGAGAACATTTATGAGAGGTCACTTGTGGCTGAGCACTTTTGATCAAAAGCATGGTGCTGGAAGTGGAAAAGTTGTTTTACTTATCTTACCTGTTTTGCTCTTGATGTTGCTCATACTTGCTCTTGAACCAGGGAACTATGTAGTCTGATTTCTCTCCCCCTTATTATGGTACCTGCTTGTATAATGGCAGCCTGAAAAAAGGTATTGCCATTGCCACTGCCACTGTCACAAGGCTGATCTTGACATCTGTTGGCTAGATATAAATTTTCTTGGTTTTACACATGCATGCACACACACACATGTGAACATGTACACACATGCAAGCACACACAGGAATGTGTGTACACACACATACACACATGATTTGAATGTTGGCTTTAATTCATATTAAGGGAGTTTGAGTGCTGTTTAAATCTTATCCCACAAAGTATAGACAGTATAAGAAAATAGGGAAGAGTGGGTGTCTTGTTTATGGGGAGCAGTAGCTTGTGAAAATTTTTAAAATTTCAGAGATCTGATGTTTTGCCATTCGCAGTACAATTTGGTTATTGATATGAAAGCATATTTCTGTGACTCCGTGTATGTCTTTACTCACTAATGCCATAATTCTGAAAAAATTCTAAGCTTTGCTCTGAAAGGTAAGGCTATTAATGCTAAAGATGCTGAGGCATCTGAGAATTCATATTTATCCTGAAATAAATATATATATTGGTTTTTTTCTTTTACACAATCCCGGCACACACTTGCTGAAGTTAATTCACTGCTGTATGTAGAGGAACAAACTGCCTTCAGTAGTAGTCAGTATGTCTCATTTAAGAGAAATGGAGACTCAACTACCTGACTGAGCCGGTAAATATGGAGTCGCCATTGTTAGTGGTCAGCTAGGAACTTAAGTGAACAACACAGGGCTATCAGGCTTTCTCTGAACTTGTTGTGGCCTGCCTGGAAGGGCTTTTATTAAAAATAAAAACAAAACACACAAAAAAAACCCACAAAAAAAACCCCCGGCAATTATCTAATGAGCAAGGTCCTATTAATTACCTACTTTGTACACAGCTTAGTAAAAGCTAAAATAATATAATGGTTTAATGGCTACTGTCACTAATTTCTATAGGTAAAACACAGCAAGCAGCTATTTTGTGTAGGATGAACTGTCTATGACCACAGAATAAAGCGCAGTGTGGAGTAGTAAAAGCACAGATGACAGCAGAGACCTTGAAAGTATAGACACAGGATGATGCTGGAAAGTCCAGAATTACAAATAACTTGCCAGTGGTCAATATCTGGCTATCAAAGTATGCATCCTTGTAAGCTCGGAAAAACAGCCTTGGGGGTAACAAAGACAACAAAACCAAATATCCAATACATGTAACACACACCTTAGATAGTAAACTGGGGTCTACAGTGGAATCATACATCAATGAAGAAAGAGTAAAGTGTACAACTTGCTAGTAAACTTATATAAATGAGCCCGAGTGAAGGGTTTTAGGAAGCAGAAACCAATCCAGCTTTTGATTTTCGAGTTGTCAATGTGTCAGCACCTTAGAAGGTAACTAATTACAGACAGCAATTATCAGCACAATATAAACATATATCTCAGTTGTCACCCAGTATTTTTTTTAAAAAAACATCATAACCAGAAAATTACTTCTGAGGAAACGGATAGATGTGCACTATAATCCAGATTGTTTCTATGCCTCCTCTATAATATAACATCCCGTTATTGCAACATTTTAAAAAACGTTGCAAATCCATACATCTGATTATACTGTTACACCAGATTAGGACCATTATTGCAGAACAGAGTATTGCAGAAAAGAATATTGCAAAATATCATGTTTAAGTGCAGACTGTGTCACTTTCTGACATGCCATGCCTTTAGCTTCCCTTCTCTGATCACTACTGACCAACACTAGTCTATCTGTCCACCAGGTTGGCTTTCAACTGAGCTAATCATCTTTCCATCTTTCACATTATTGTTTCTTGCTGCTTGAATTTTTGTAATGAGTCTTATAAGGGTTTTCTTTTTCTCTTTTTTTTTTTTTTTTAAAAAAAAAAAAGCTTTCTGACTTTAAGAGAAGTTTCTTCAGTCTTTTTGTCCATTTTTGTAGGAAAATGTGAAGAGTTATTACCCCCTCCCCAGAAAAAAGGTTCTTGTACTTCCTTGACTATCTACACAGAACATTTAGTTTGAACGCTGCTGTAATAATGTGAAAACAACTCAGAAATTAGGCAGAAACGACCTTACCAGCCTTCCAAGTTGTTATTCATTCATGCCTTCTCATCTTGTCTCATTAAAGACTAGTAGACACATCATGTGGATAACAGTTAGAGATTTTTTCTCATCATGTTCAGAATAATGTTCTTGTTTCCCCTTCTTACAGATTTAACTTGGAAATAAAACAGATGACAAAAATGTCACTTCGACTAATATACACTGTTACAGCCTCTAAATGGAAATAAAAGTTAAGTATACAGAATTCCTTACACAGTGAATAAAACTCAAAAGCTCTGGTACCTTCTGAGAGACTTACTTGAGAAAAAATAGATTTTTGTCATGATTTTGAAGGATTTGGAAATACATTCCTATCACTGTCATTTTCAGAAATTTTTTCAAAGAAATAGTATTAATATTTTACTTGAATATATATGTAATTCTTTCCCTTATCCTATCCTCTCTCTGAAAAAGGAAGAAAAAAAATCAAACAGAAATACTTTGCCTTAATGAGTCCATCAATGAATTTTTAACATTTCAGATCTGGAGTCTTGTTCTGAGACAGTAATAATGATAATGACAATGATAAACTGTGCTTAATATTTGACTAATGGGTATGAAGGAGTGAGATACTTGATTAAAAGAAATGCAACAGGTAAACAGCAGAAATAGTACACTTTTTCTAGAATATCGTATAAGCTTGAGGAAGAGAAGAACAAGGAGAAGCATAAAAGCAAAAGAACTTTCTTGGTATTAACTAGCTGGTCAAAATTATAGACATCGGTGGAAGCTTGGGGGTGGGAGGAGAGGGAGTGGCAGAGTGAAATTCTGGAGCAACTCTTTATCCACTAGGAGCCTCAAGAGGTTTTTTTGCTTGTTTTTTTTTTCCCCATCAGTTTCAAGAACCCTTCATTTAGATATGCTTGGCCCCTTTTTAGAAAGGAGTCAGAACCTTAGCTACTACCAAAGCTCTGAACCCAACATGAATGGCAAATGAATTCAGTTGCTAAGAAGAAATATTTTGCAATGTTAATGTATTTGCAGATATCTTAAGTGTAAAAATCTGCCTCAATTTTAGAACATGAAATATGCCAGACCACTAAGTAACAATCGGACAGTGAACTAAACCCTCAGTTTGTAAATATTGCAATCAGGGATGGCTCTTACAGTAAAAATAGTGCGGTCCATGTTCACCAGAACTCTCTAATTCTCAGAGAAATCTGAATCTTATCTCCCTCACACACTAAGCAAGGGTGGAGCACATGCTAGCACTGAGCCCAGCTCCACAACATACCAGCACAAAGTGTATACCACCAGCAGAAGTATACTGTACATGCTTGTGGATATTCCCCACCAGTTAGAAAGCATTAGAGGTGAAACTGATCACAGCACATGCATAATTTTAAGTACGTCGAAAGTCTAGTTGTTTGTGATACACTTAAAGACAGGCGAGTGCTTAATCATCTTTGCAAAACCAAAATGTGATAGCCTGGAGCTGAAAAAACAGATGAACTTCAGCTTTGATAAAGCACAGGGTCATTCCAGGGCCACTATAAAGGGCTGAAATGATTTTTCTTGCTTTGAATTAATATTATTTCTGTAGGAGCGATCATGACTTGCACAATTTCTTTTTCTGCAAGACTGCAATAACAGGTATAGAAATAGACCTCAGCAGTTTCATGTTCTGGCTTCTAGTCATTCCTAAAATTCATTATATACAAACAAGAACAGAAATATATCTGGTTACTCCAGCCTCCAGCCATTCTGAACAGCATTTCAGAGATTTGTGTGATGTAATGTATTTTCTTATTACATATTTGTTCTGCTTTGTCTCTTTCCCACCAGGATGCTTAGGTTAATGTGTTCCTTTTAAAATGGACTCTGTTGGTAAGACAGAACTTTGAGGAACACTGTCTTTTGCATGTCACCTTTTAACACTTACATCATTTCCCACTGAGCTGTCTTTTCCATTCCTCTTATCACCTTAGCAAATGCAAATGAAGTAATTATCTAGTTAAATTCTGAACAGGCATTATTCATTTGAGAAATCGTTACTTTGTAGTGCTAAGGTAGCATTTTTTCCCCCACCTTTGGCACTTCACAATAAACTCGTTCTGATATAAATTGATTGCTCTGGGATTATCTTGAAGTCATTAAAATAATGCTGTATTGACATTCACTAATGCCTTTAATTAGCAATTTCAAATCCCAACATTTTGAATTAAACATGCACAGGTATAGCTTATTTTAGCTGTATATAATGTTTATATGACTTTCAGTCAAATCTTACTTTGAATATTACATAATTGGTCCCAGAACTGTTTTTCCTGGAGTAAAAGTGGTAGCAGCAAGGAGGGTATGAGCACCCCATAGCTGATGAGATATGGAAACAAGCTTCATGAAGAGCAGAAAATGGCCAGTCTTCCAAGAATGACTTACCTACAAAAGTGTTGTGAATTACAACTCCAAACTATTCTTTAATCTTTCCGTGTTACACCACAGATTTCAGGTTGATCTTTTGGCCAGTTTATATCTATACACATAGCAACTGAAAGGCAAGAATATTCTTTTTATATGCAACCAGTAAGAAGATTTGATGTTTTATGTGGAGATCTTGTAAAAGTTTACATGAAGGTCTGCTTTGGACTACAGTTAGTACTAAAATGCTTGTGTGTGATTTCAGGTTATTAGATTGTTCTAAGAAATATTTTTATGGTTTGAATCTTGTTTTGTTAATCTAACAGATAAGAACAATTCTAAAATCTTTTGTGATGGTTTTCTTATAATCTTAAATTTGCAGAGAGATTTAACCCTATGAGAGTCAGATTTTCTTCTCCTTCTATAGCACTTCAATTATTTCATCTTTGTGTGAGAATGTAAAGTATGCCACAAACCCATCACATTATTCTGTGATTTCTTCACCTCTGTGGCAACACCCATGTTTCATGGGTTCTTCTGTTACCTCTGACACTATAAATGTTCTAATTTCTCTCTGAACCTCAAAAGCCATCTGGACACGGTCCTGGGAAACCGGCTCCAGGTGGCCCTGCTTGAGCAGGGGAGTTGGACCAGAAGATCTCCAGAGGTCATTTCCAATCATCTCAACCATTCTGTGATTTGTAAACTCACTAGTGTATGAGGAAAGATTTGAAGGTGACTTTGTTGTTGGTAGATGTAATTAACATAGTTTTAGCTACTGTTAAATTAGTTTGTTTTGTTTGTTTGTTATAGGAATTTCTCACATGTTGACAAATAAATAACTAACAAGATTACACCACCATACTTGATTAAGACATGTTGAGCTGGGACAGCTGTTTTATAGAGCTTTTCTTCAGGGAAGTATTTTGGCCATATGACAATGAATAGTAGTCTCTTGCTTTCTTAAGGCATCAGCAACATAAGTTCCATCTAATAAATATGCATTTACTTAGTGAAAAATAGTTAACCAGATGTTCAATAGATGTGAAAATGTATGCTTTGGTTTTTTAGAGGGTTGGCTGACAAGTAAAGGCTAAAGAGCAAAGGGGGTGCAAGATACTGTAGTCAGAGATTACTTAGTCCCAGTTTCCTCTGTGAAGGGTAGCTGGGGTGTCTGTTGGCATTAACCTAAATGTATTGAAAATGTTCTGACTTAAAAACTTTGTCAGCAATTTTCAATCTTTATAATAATGCAATCAAGGAAATCAAGATTTTTAAAATAGTGCAACTAGTGCCATGGAAAGAATGAAAAATCAAGGACGTGCACATTTCAACTAAATCATCATTAATACAGAAGATCACAGTCAAAAAAGAAAGGCCTTTCCCTCAGATTATTGCTATTATTAAATGTAAAGAAGATTACTCAGTAAGATTCATTGAATGAGAAAATACATCTCTCCTCCCTCCCCATTTTGGAACGTAACTGCTTAATGGCTTCTATAATTGTTAATTGTCCGCTTTATGTATAAAGTAACAAAAAGTGGCTTGTAAGTAGGCTTGTTTGAGTAGTTAAAGACCGAGTAGCATTAATTATTTGAATAAGCAGTAATTTTTAAAATTAATATTTTATTGTAGCTTTTTCTTTTATTGTAACACCCACAGGAAACCGAATAGGTTAGTTTAGTGTTCTGAACTAATCAGCTGGTAATCCCTAACTTGAGTTAGAAATAATTTGCAAATGCTACTGCACTTTCAATTAAAGTAGGGGTAAAAATGTGTATCCATTAATCATAAGCCTTTATATAACTTGTATGCATCCATTTGTGTAGTTCAAGAGCTTGAAAGAGATTGACTTTGAAGAGGAAATGCACATAAAGAGTGGGAGAACAAGATGTGTTCTTCCCTTTTACATTATGCCAAAATTTTCAATGACTAATGGTTCTCAACTGCCTCATTAAAGGTTTTTCGTGACCTCCATATAGACTGTGATCTGTATGTGGAGAGAGATACAATGGGTTAGCGAAGATCAAGTTAGCAATGAAACTGTAAAAAGACAGAGGCCTACACATTTAATTATTGCTGTGAAATTACAAAACATAGAAAGTGTTCAGGATTTGAATGTTCTCACAAGCTGGAAAAACCTGGAGTACAAGAGAGCTCTGGAGACAAGGGAAGGTCAGTCTTTCATTGTCTCAGGCTTTATGGGGCCTGCTTTCTTGTTTTTAAAAAGGGGGATGGGAATACTTGTCAGTTCATACTTTTATCCACGTTGCTGCCTTTACTCCTCTCACTTGCTAGCATTGCATAATGGAGTGGAAAATAAATGGAGTAGTGGAGGTAGCTCTGTTTCATCAAGTGTGTTTTCCATAGAATTAGATTTGACTTCTAGGGCAGGAAAGTGCTTTCTTTCACTTTTTCTGTTGTGTTCAGAAGTGTGTATACATCTGAGAAGCATAATTTTAAAGTGAGTGGATGTGAAACATAGTTTTGACACAACTTGTATTGGTGAATTTTTATGGATGCTAACAATCTGACAAATGATAACCAAAAGTGTTTAGAATTTGAACGTTCAAAATTGAATGCATCAGAATTTTGAATTTACTGGTAGAAGTATGTTAAAAAAAGTTTATCCATCCTATGAACTTATTTTTCTGAAATTTCAAATACCCTAACCTTAATGGGCACATAAATCAAAATATAACTTCATTATGATTTTATCTGAAATACAAGTTAAGAAAAAAGGAATTTCATTAAAATACTTTTTTTATTTAGAAGATTTTATTTAAATTACTGGTTTATAATTTAAAACACAAATAATTTAAAATTTAAAACATTTTTAATATGGAGAAGTCAAAACAACACCTTTTTACTTTATTGAACTATTTAAGTTTTTTTAAAAATATAGATTAGACAGAGGATTAAATTGATGTCTTATCTCAATGGATTAATGGATTTATATTTTCTGACAGAAAACAAACAGACAGACAGACAGACATTTCAAACAAAAGACAGACATTTCTGAAAAAACTGAAACAGACAGACATTTGAGACAAACAGAAAAACCCCAATCTCTATTCAGGCTTTACAATTTTAGTAAATGTCCTCAGTTTCTAAAAAAAAAAAAACTAGACAGAGGCTATTCTTCTTAAGATTGTTGATAATACTCTTTATTGTTCATATTAACAAAATAACAGAGAATACATTCTGGATCAATAATTCAGTGGATTGTTACTGTATATTTATGCCGCAACCATCAAACACAATAAATGTTGCCATCAAGAATGCAGCTGAATTCATAAAATAGGGAATTACCAGAACCATCCTTTTTTTATTGAAAAGAATAATAGTTCTGAGAACCTGAACCAATTGCGGAACTGTATTTGACCGCAGTCCATCTTTGATTATTATCATGGACATCCTTTTGTTGTAGGTAGTTAAGAATATTTACATAATTTAAAATTACCATTACTTGAAATTAAATAGGTGCTATTGACTCCGCGGGCATCAGACTTTTACCCAAGTCCAAGCTCCCTAACATTTTTTATGATATTTTCCAATACATCCACATTTCTTTTTCATAGAAATCAAAGGATGAAATCAAGGTTAATCCCAACAAGGACATTTCAAATAGTCTCTTTAACACCCCAGCAGTCTGTTCCACTCCCCCTTGCCTGCTCATTCTTTTTCACTAGTTTCTAAGGGAATGGTTACTTATTCAGTCAGAGATTCTCACTGTTTATTGCTAGCAGTGGCAATTGATCTATATCAATATTCATGATGACTTTGATATTTTTATAGCTATGTTATTAATGTAAGGGTAAGATCAATTTATTGAATATAAAAACTAACCAACTATCAAACAGAAATTGGATTTCGGAAACTAACACCACAGGAAAATTGTGTGAAGAAGCTGTATTGCATCCAGTCATCTTAAAAGTCTAAAATCTATGTACACGAATATGCATTAATAAACTCTATTTTCAAAGGTAAATTTAATGGATAGTCAGTTTCTGATGCCTGCTTCACATTGTACATTTCTCATTTCTTGCATATCTGATGACAAAGAACTCTAAAATCTACCTCTGAGATTACAGGCAGAACTGCCCACTGTCTGAGCTCCAGAAACCCCTGGCATTACTCAGTACATTCCATTGGAATGGAACAGCAGAAATTAGAAGCACTTCAGCATCTGTCCCAAAGTCTTAATTAAAAAGAAAAAAGGGAAAAAACATCCAGAACTCGACATTCTATGTGTATTCAGTAAAGGCTTGGTTAACTTCAAAAAAAGAAAGTTTATTTCTTCGTTCTACCGGAGAGGGATTCTTCCCCCCTCCCAGCAACAACTTCAGCTTCACTTAACCATTTTCATCTCCAGAGAGATGCTTATAGCTTTGGGAGGCAGTGATTCGCTGACATGTTGGAATGAGTCTGCAAAATAACAGTTTCTAAAGGTGATTCTTGCAAGAATGATATCTAGTCATAATCAGTCACCATCTAGTGTCAATGAGTCACTAGATGTCACCAAGTATACGGAAGCAGTGAATACAAAAATATCTGGTCTGAATGGCATCTTTGAATGATGATCTCTACAGTTCATTGCTGCTCTTTGAACTCTCCTTTCTCCATTTCCTGTCAAGCACTTTTCCCTTTTAACTCATTTCTTGATTTGAAAAAATTTAAATATAGAAGTAATTTTTAATATAGAAGTTAAAAGATACTATTTCCTGATACTTTCATGATTAAATTAATAAAACATACTGGTTCAAGCACATCTCTGGTTTCTAATTCCACAGAAGAAGTCAGAGCGCTTATCATCCTGACTGCATATCTATACTTTTTTTCTTTCATGAACCTGTATTACTGGAAATAGTAGTTGAAAAACCCGTTATAATTCACCTCTGCACTCCTGGCCAATCTGTGTGTTTCAGTTCCTCAGTGTTCTGTGGTCCTCAGCACTGCTCAGGAATGCTCATGAGGTAAATGACCAGGTGCTACTGTGGCATTAAGATAGAAATAAATTTGTTTGAGAATGAAAAAAAAAACAAACAAGAATATTTTTGATATGTGTTTGATCACCACAAGTCAGTTTCTGGGTGTTTTTACTTACGTTAAGATAACAATGATGCCAAAGGTCAAAAATCTTAAGAGTGCATTTTATATTTACCTTTTTACCTTGAGTTATTTGCATTCATGTCCATGCTGATCTCAGGTGGTTTTATCATAAAAAGGAATTACTGTTTTCATAGACAGGTAGATTCTATGAGATCCATCACAGGGTTTTGTTGTTGATACACTGTTTGTACAGAGAATATGGATACAGTATGTTACATGAAAATGTGATTTCTCTCCCTTCCCCCTGCATTTTTTTATCAAGAAAGGAACTGAATAGTTTATCTATCCTTCCTCTCTGGAACGATTTCCTGGCACTTCAGGATGAATTCCACACACAACTCGTCAAAGAATCATTTTGGTTGGCTATGGTTCATCCATATAAATTGAACACTTCAAAGATTTTTCTCACTTCAACTGCACCTCAAAATCCCTGCAGGAAACTGCATCACACAAAAAAGCAGAGTGATCAGAGTGAATAACATGGGACCATACGAGGAACAGAAAGGCTCAGAACTAATGTCTCATTGCTATTTGCTTATCCATACCTGCCAGCTCATGTGCTCCCGTTACTCTAGAACAAGCACCTTTCTGCCAGTTTTAATGTAAGATGCAGGTCTTAAAATCCCTCAGACTAACACTTAAGATCAATTGATGTTGTATACATGCCACCTCTATCAGAATCCATGGATTATAAATATACCTCCTATGAAGTAGACTTGTACCTACAGGGATATGTGTGCGTATGTTTGCGATGGCTGTGAAGGAAGGAGCTGCATGATGCAGAGTGATGCAGCTATACAGAAATCTGTGAGCCTACTCAATGCAACAGATAATTAGATCCTACGTATATGTGAAATAAATATAGTTGTGCGTCATATATATTTTAATGGTTTTACTGTATGGAAAATAGAGTACAGAAAGTGTTTTTGAAGTTGTTTATATAGAACTATTGATGCTTGAATTATGTATTTTTAAAAAGTCCCTTGGAAATTGCTAGTTTGACTAGAAATTTTGCAAGGAGTGGTTTAATCTAAATGCTTCTGTAAAATTACTGGAATAACATCTGTGCAATAATGCTCAGACTTATAAAGGTAAAAAGTAAAATACTTCCTTTAGCTTGAAAAGGAATGTGTTCAAAATACTTTGTGTAACACGAAAAATCCTAAATTTAGCTTTTATTCCAATTCAACATGAAACTAAAATTTAAGACCTCATTGTTTTTCATGGGATGAAATTTCATTTTTTTGGTGCCTACTTATTATACTTACTTGTACCTGGCTAAAAGCCTATTTTTCTGAACGTTATAGTGAGAAGGATTATATGCAAAAGATGAAATCTACTAAAATCTCCCAAACATGGCAATTTGTAAAAATTATGCTGTTAAAATTATTAACATAAATATAAATGTCTTTTAAGATGCCATTGGGTTTTGTCCCTCAACAGTACACACTGGTAACCTACCTGATGCTGGCTCAGTCTGGATGCAGCATTCATGGAATTAAGCAGAAAATCTTCTTTGATTACGTCCTTTAAATGTTAGCACTTCTGGTCTACGTTTCAGGGCTTAGTTTTAAGTCAATTTTTTTTTCAGCAGGAGCATTTTCTAAGCAGTGAATGACAGGCTTATGCAGACAAAGGTAATGTTCTACAGTGAGTTTCACTTGAGCATTTTCATAGCAGTTTATTCATTTTCATACAATGAAAAGCAGTTCCAGTATCAATGGGATTGATTCGAAATACTGATTCTCTAAACTTATTGTAATTTCACTGAAACTTATTGTTGCAAGTGACACACTGCTATTAGCACAGAACTGATGATAAAGAACTTGGGATTCAATAATCTTCAGCGAAAAAGTAATGATTTTAATTGACAGAGCTTTAACGAAACAGCTTTGAAAGATACCATGTTCAGTAACCTGTCAACATTTTTCTGAGTCTTTTACTTACTAACAAAAATCAGTGTAACGTTCTAGGAAAAACTGCCATTCCGAGTTCTTGCTTTGAAATAAGTTTTGTTTACTTGAACATATTAAGAAAAGCCCTGATGCTATCCAAAACACTCCTAAGCAATATTTGAACTATTCAATCTTAATTTTTAGAACGAATAAAGTTTTTTGACAAAACTTATAGTTAGACTGCCAGTTTGCCTGTCTGTCTATTTAATCACCACAATAATATATATAATATATATAAAAATAATTGGCAAATAACCAGGGTCCTGGTGAAATGTACAGATCTGTATTTTCTCCTGCTAGGAAGGAGCGGTTCTGCCAGAGGCTAGGGCATGGGACAGGAGGAAACATTTTGCTTCATTTGTTGCTGTTCTTCTATTTGTTTTTGCTTCTTGCCTCATTTAAGGGAAAAAAGAACAAGAGTGAGGCAAATACATGTGAGTGAGTGCTTTGAAGGTCATTCCTATGGTTTTGGAATAGTTCGTTGGAATCATACAGTTCTTTGGTGTTTTCTAAAATGGTCACGCTGGATTTGTTTAATAAGCTCTAGAAAGACACTGCATAGCTAGATCTCTTCCTGCCCACCGAGATTTCTTTTCCCAGCTGTCAAGTTCTTCTTCCTGAGTTTTATAATCTTTAGTGTCCTAAAGGACTACAACTGTCTTATTGGTTCAAAGACTTCTATGTTATCTTTACTGTAGCTAGGGCTTGAACCATTAATTAAAATCTCTTTAGGGCACTGCAAAAAATACATGGATAGAAACAACAAAGTCACAATGACATTAGCTTTGAGGCTGCAAAATTGGACAAATCAAATAATTCAAAGTATTTCATCTGAAATTCTAACTTTACCTTCTGTCTGTATGAAAATTAGTCTTCCAATGCAGGTAAATCCTATCCATATGACTCTGGAGTTCTCAAAATCAGTGGCATGATTGTGTGTGCATAGGTAAAAGTTGATAACGCTTGCAGTTGACTCAGTGGGTTCTTTAGAGGAGCAAGTATCCTTCTTAAATAAACTGTATGCTTTTAGATATTATTTAAAATTGTTAATATTTTAATCTAAATAGATTTGTTTTCCCCAAGAAGGAGCCAAAATCCTGATCTTCTTTTTTAAAGATTGGAGTGTATTAATATTTTTTTGGTTTACTTAAAAATGACTATTCATGTAAGTATATTTGGGGTGCTTGGCTGATGTTCACATAGTTGTGCCAGGGATGAATTTGTCAACATTTTGAATGTTGTAGTTCTATCCAACTGCAAATCTGTACGTCAGATTCTGTGAAGAATTGATGACAGTTGTCATAGTACAACTAGGTGAAAATCAACTGACTGTAAAGAAATCTATTCATGATCTTATAACTGTTAAAAGAGGAGAACATAAAAAATCATTTCTAAAAGTGCAAAACCACAGTAATGGGCCCTGTACACTTCCTGTCTCTCTCTTCCTTTCTTTCTCCCGCTCATCTTCCTGTTTCCTTCATATAAAGCCAGGTAATTACTCAAGATAGTGAATTTTCTGGCAAAGGAATACATTTTTGTTCTCTGTATAGTGTCTTGTACAGTGCCTAGTTCACTACCAAATACCAGTGAGATACAACTAAGAAAGTAATTCCATCCTGAGCAGAAGTTATGAAGCTTGATTCCTTAAATATTCATGTCCTGTGGTTAGACTCACTGTTGTGTACAATATAGTGAACTTCTATTGAAATTTTCCTGTGGTTTTGGCATTTATAATAGCTTTCCTCTGTGTTGGTCTCTAATATTTAAAAAGACTTGAGCTCATTCTTCTTCTCTTTGGTGAATGCTTTAGTAAAGTCTCTATACAGTTTCCTATTTTTATGATGCTTACCTGATATTCACATTCCCAAGACAAGACTTCTTTTAGACGTGATCAAAATTGGCTAATATATCCCAAGGATTTCAGGGAGAAACTGTCAGGAGGAAGTGTTATTTTCTTGGGAAAGCAGGGTATAGGCATAGTGTAATAATGACATAAAAATTATCCTGCTTCCTATGTTGGCAAAGCAGAGGGATAGAGTTTGTTTTTCTCCTTGTCACCAGGAAAATAATACAACTTTCAGTAAGAAAGGACAATACTCGTCTAGATCCCACTTCACTGGACAGTGGCCAAGCCTGGGACATGAAGGGTAAACAAGAGGTAAACAATTTTGAAGCAAAGCAAGCCTATCCTTTTGATAACAGGATTTCCTATCATAAGCTTCTCTGAATCCTGTCCTGCCAAAAAGCAGATCCAGAAATCCATGGAGCTAGAGGTAATATAGTGTGGCAGACATAATGGTTTCTCCCCTTGGCTGGCCTTTGGTCAGCCCTGCCAATTCCGTTTAACCTCAGTACCAGTTGCCCCCTTCAGGGACTATACAGACCTCTCTCTATACTATCTATTAGCATAAATTTTCAGTTTGACTATCATAGAGAAGCAGTCTTGATCACTGAAATTTGTTATGCCTCGTATTTTCTCCCTGTTTCACAGGTGATGAACTCAGGCTTAAGGAGATTTAAACCTACCTAACTTGTTTCACAGGGAATTAGATGTATGAATACTTTTGAGATGCTGGGCTTATGTGTCTAATTTAAGCTAGTTCCTAGTAAAGTATCCTCTCTATCATTAGGCAGGGTTTAAGTAACAGGGAAGATCGTGTTTTACTCTGTCAGTTCATGCTGTTTAGAAAACAGACTGCCAAACCAAATCTGACACCTGCTTCTGCCTCCCTTGTTTCCCTCCTCTGTGCCCCTCTTATATTATCCCCTTTAGTCTGTACGGTCATTCAGGCTGTGTTTTTTTCCTCCTTTTGTGTGGTATGTCATCTATAGTCTGTAATTGTTTATCCTACTATTACATACATCACAAGATTTTACACAGTGAAACGGCTCTTCTGGGTATAAAAGGAACTGTAAAAAGAAGTGTAAAAGCTTGTGATGTATGACAGTAGAAAGAGGGAAAGGCATATGGATTTTTTAGGTCTAAGTGCTTATGAAAGGATAGAAGGACTGCGTCTGACTCCTTTCTAGAAATTAATTGGAAGAATGGTTAAGAAACTATCATCTTAAGCATGCGATTTGATCAACCCAGAGTAAAATTCAACACACACTAATGTAACTCAAGCTTTTTTGAAATGGCATGAATAAGGATGAAGGCACAAGCTGGCCTGTAGCATCTAAAGATTCAGTATTTCTGTGAAGATTCTTCATTTGTGTGGAAAATTTTAATACAAAAAAACCTTGTGTCAGATTTTATTGACCACCAAAGTTCAGTAAATTCTTAGCAAACTGAGATGCTAATGAGAGTCAACTACAACTGGTTTCAAGTCAAACTAGTTGTGCATGGCCTCTGAGAAGACCAGAAGAAATACTGGAGCCAGCAGGGGCGTGGGCCAGTCAGCTGCTGTGGGAGACCTTTCTTCAGGGCAGCTGCTGAGGTGGCTGTTCCAGGCCACTGTCCCACTGGAGGCTGCACCGGTCTGCCACGTGTTTTCCTTCAGTGACCTGACCCACTCCAGCAGCTGCGCTGCTGCCCCCTCCCCTCTGCTACCCCTTTCCCCCCTGAGGTGGGGTCTAGCGAGCCCATGCTGCTGCTCTCCAGCTGGCAGCTCTGTGGCCCTTATGGCAGGTACACCGGTGACCATTGGCGTTTCTGGGCTCTTACAGATCTCTTGTTCGACAGCCGCACGGAGGGGGCACAGCGTCTCTGTGTCACAGGGACCTTTGCTGCTGCAGAGCAGGAGGAGAATGTCCCACACACCCAAATGTAGCAGTACGTACATTCTGGCTCAGCCAGAGGCCACCTGAGTCTTACCCAGTCATGCTTGCAGAGAAATTGCATTTTATATTTTCTCCTGAATAACACAAGATTCTCTTTCCAAACTCATAGATGTTTCAGGTGATCCATGGGAAGTCTTTTCTTATCACTCTCATTAAATCCACCGCCACATCGTCTATCAAGACTGGTAACAAAAATCAAGTGTTTATCCACACACAGTTGCAAAGTTGTCAGTTTTAGTGTTATTTTTTACATAAAATCTGTGTTCCTTTTTTTGACTGGCCTATATTTTCTCATGCTTTTGAATGTGTACTGCTAATATTTTGGGGGTTTCTCTGTGCAGTTCTGCAACTAAAAATATACTTTCCTGTGTCAGTTTTTTTTTTTTTCCTGCCACTAATAACTGTAACTTAATATTCCCATGTATCCCTTGAGTCCAGATGCTGGTATTAAAAAGAAAAATTACGTTACTGTGGGGCTTCTGGTAATATTACAGGAGTTGGCAATGTGCAGTGCAGGGAGGATACCATCTTAGAGAACACATTAAGGATGACATCTCCAAGAAACTATTCAGTCGAGGGAAAAGCTCTCATAGGGAACTTAGGCAGGATTTTTCCCTATTTATGTAACATTTCCCTATTTATGTGTATGTAGGAGTATAGATTTCTACTAATTATTCAGTCTTAAGAGTTCATAGACCAGCTGTTGAATAGTCATTGAGACTTTTTATTGATACAAATACTAGTAACTCTGCTGATGTTCATCTCATTTCTTGAATTGGTTTTAATTTGAATTTTAATTGTAAGAATGCATATTAAACTGCAAAGAACCATGTTCTATACATACTATCCAAGGTACTTTTTTGTTTTTAACCCCCTAAGAAGCCAGAAGAAATCAATCATTCAAGTAATAAGTATTTTTCCTAATTCTATCCTTGAAGGAAACATTAAGGTATTTTCTGGATGATGTCTGATTCATCCTAGCTGAACTAATGGATGTTTGGTTATGCCATGTGTGTCTAATTTTGGTAGCATTTGTTCTTTATCAGTTAGTTTCCTTTTTCCACCTAATGCATGTAAAGCCTACTGTTAGATTCTTTCAATGTAAAGCTTTTCATTTTTTTCTGGAAGTATATTGGCAAATAGTTCTGCGTTACTTACACTAATTTAAAAACTTCAATGAAACATTTAGTTTTTAGGATTTTAACCTTTAGGAGTTTAAGACTATTGCATTTTATAATTTGTCACTGAGTAAACTGATTTAGGACAAAAGATTATTATACAAGTCTGGAACATACAGCATCTAATAACATTTTATGTCATATATGAGGCTACATTTTCATAAGTATTCTCTATTTTGCTTTGGTTTGTTTCCTAGAAGACAGTACATAATTCCAACCATACAACATCACTTTGTGGACATATTCTTCACCAGCATCAAAAATACCACTTGTAAAAATAAATAAAACTATAAATACAGTAGAGTTTGCATCTTTTCTGTGGATATTCCAGAGGCTGCTGGGTGCTGTTCATTTGTCTTACTAGTCTGTGGCTTGGATTTTTGAAGAACAATAGTGCTAATATCCTATTCCATGTGCTAGTACAATTGAAAATTCAGACCAGAATCTAGAACTATAGGATATTGTAGTACTCTGACTAGATGATGGGGACAGGATGTCTCAGGCGCACCTACAGAATGGGTCACCATCATCAGTAATGCAAAGGTTTTACTATCAGGAAAGTAAATTTGATGATGGACTTGGAGCTTTTAAATATTTTAACATAATTTTAAATCCATTTGTTAAAATGATGCATAAGTAAGATTTTGAAATAAATTTGCACCTTGTTTAAATAATGGTTTATGTGAATACATAAAAGTCTGATTTGAACTATGCTTTAACAATTTTTGCTTTCTGGAGTGAAATTCAACTTCTTTCTTAGAAAGGAGCTTGAATAATTAGGTTTGCAAATGCGTCATTGATGATACCAATTAAAGAAAATCATTTTCCATGTCGTCTTTCTCACATATTTATAGTCAGTGTTTTCACTCTGTGGAGATTAATCACAAATACAGATTAAAATCATTACTACAATGACTTCTTAGTAGTATGCAAACTCTCCAGACTGATGCAAAATTATGGATCCAATGTCCTTCTGTCATTCATTCATATGATTTCTTTAAAGACAACAAAAGTCCACTCCAAATTAAGTGAAGATCAAATCTGAAGCATCTAACTGCATTATAAAGGTATTATTTTGGAAGAGTTATCCAAACCATTCATGTTTTCCCAGATTTCAACCTGAAAAAACAGTGACTTGCACCAGTGAGGAAATTACACGTGCCTACCATTACATGAAAGATAAATGCGTTTAAAGTTGATATACCAAAGATACATATATAATTCAAGAAACACATTATTAGCACTAGCTTATATGCATGTCAATGGGAAATAAAGCAAAGTGTGAATTTTAATAATTCATTAATTTAATATATTATATAATCATTGAATCAGTTACATAAAAGCTAATAATGGGGGAGCAGTTCTTAAGAGGACTTTCAATAGGGCTTCACACCTTTGGAAAAACTATTCCCACTGGAGTAAATTGCTCAGTCTTTCAATTCCTAATTTGGTTTCTGAATGATATATAGATCGAGAGCAGGGCTGAAGAAAAAGCCTAGCTTGTGTGCTTGATTCTCTATCTGAAATGAGTTTGAAAGAGTAAATAGGAAGTAAGCAAATGAAGAATCAAGCCATATCCTTTCAAAATTATTACTGCACAGGGTTTCAGGTTTGATTTTTTTGGTTGGTTGTTTTCTTTTTTTAGGAGAGCTGTGGGAGATTTGTTCAGATTTATTGTTTAAAGAGGAAGAAAATGCCTGCACTATTTGTTTTGTTAAGAACCTCAGTAGGAGAAAAAACTCATTTCCTCTATGGGTTTCCGATTAAGACTACACTACACAGAGAACATATATTACTATTTCAGCTTCCCGTAGGTGAAGGAAGAGATTCCCCAGGGACTCTGAGCCTCCTGTAGTGACCAAGCTGACTGAACAACACTGCAAATACAATTGTGCCTCAAACTGTTTTCTTACTCAGTGTAAGTTTTTCACAGACGGGAACTTAATTATATTTATATGTTGTGAGAACCTACAATGAAGAGTTGGATCTTATAATCCTCATAAAAATGCAGTTTCACAGATTGTAATCATTGCCCTGTACAAGAAGGTGCAAAATGTTACAAATTTTAATTGATATCCCTCTACATTAATTTGAAAGTAGTGTAAATATGACAATAATGGTTGTCCAGATGTAAAGCAAGGGAGAAATACATCTGTATTGTTCTTATATAGCTCTTTGAGCAGTGAACTACTTTTCTGTCTTTTTATGATTTGTATTCCTATAAGCTTGGACTAAGCTAGAATGTCATTTTACAGTTACACATAAATTGTCTGCAAATTAAAACTCTGTAGGTTAATGAACAAAGTTATGGGAATTGTTGAACTTTTTGCTGTAGTACAGCAAAAATATACTCTTTGGTAAAAACTTTTTTTCCTGTCTCACTGAACTTTGCAAAATCTTGCCCAGTTTACAACCAATACAGGTTCTGATTCTGGCCCTTCACTTGCTCAGGGAAATGAGATATGAAAATTTACATATTTTAACATTCTTTTCTTCCATTCTGTTCTATTCACTCTGGTGATTTGTAATATCAATCATGAACCACTGCACATGTATAATTCATTTTCATAAACTTGCATTTACTTCTCTGGCATTGTTTTTAGGGTTTTCCTTCCTGTTATTTCTAAACCATCTCATTACAGTTTACCACTATGTCGGCCTTTATTTCATCGAGGTGATAAGGCAAAATTACCTTCTGTGCAGCTAAGCACAGAAGAGAGAGACAACCTTTGCCTGGACATTCCTTTTTCTCATTTTTAGCAAGCTACTACATGAATTATATAAATGATAGGTATTTTCTTTGAATCACTGGGTAGTCCAGTAATAAATTAATGCTGATTCCTCTTTTTTCCAATAATTGGAAAATTCTGTTCTTTCTTGTTTTCACTGCAATCAGAAAAGTCAGCAACAGGATCAGTGTGATGGCATTCCTTCTTTGTTAGTAATGCCTATTTCATGTATAGCTAATTTCCTAAGAAGATGTTAAAACAGCTTACAAAGGTCATAGAAGGATTTTCATAGTTTTATAGAGAAAGAAGCCCAAAATAGCAAAATGACTGCATAGATTCCTCATTTAGTTAATATTTCTTGGCAGACCTTTTCAGGCTCAGTTAGGTGCTTTGTCTATTTCTAAAAAGAAATCAGGAAGTTGTGGATGTGATACATCTGATTGCTTCGAGTTTTGAAAGGTTGAAGCCGTAATGTGACTGTTAATCTGTTTTTATAGCTGTGTTGCTTAAAAGCAGGTGTTCTACATGGGATTTTAAATTCATGCTTATTTTAACTCTGTAAAGAAAGCGATAAAGACTGTTGCTAGGCAGAAATAAAGATATCCTTGGAAAAAATTGTTAAAGTTAATATTTTATTACAAAGGTATGTAAATATATAATTGTAATAATGTTGGTGGTCCTTTTCTATCATACCAGATTATTTATCTGTAGGAAAGATTTCTTTTAATCGCTAATAAATGCTTTTGTAATTTCTTTTGATAGTCACTGAATTTGAAGTAAAAGATATGTTACCACTACCAGACAAAATATATCAATGTACTTTAAGAGATGGTAGTATTTCAAAGAGGTCAGTCTCAAGTGCACTTAAGTGACGGACCACTTCTGCTCTTAGGTAGTATTGTAAAAGGAATGTTTATGTGACAATTAACCCTCTTCTGATGTTCCTGCTTCTTGTTTTGGAAGAAGAAAGGTGAGCTTCGAACGTAAACAGTGTGTGAAACCCTGCTTAACTGCCCAGTAAATTCAGGTGCTTCTCATTCTAAGCACAAGCCCACAAAATGTTGAGTGGTCCTGGAGATGCCAGGAAAAAAAGGAAGCTTTGCATGCTGATTGCATAAGGAATGCAATTTTTTTTCATCTCCATCTTTAATTTAAACAATTCCTTGTAAATATTTTATACAACTGCCTCCCAAAGCTTTGAGTCTTCTATTAAATATTCTAAGGGATTATTTTCCTGACAGGCTGACTGTATTTTCCCTCATGCTTTTGATGATGATTTTGTTGTTGGTTAACTTATCATTTAAGTAGTGGACAAAATCAAAGCTGAACTCAAATGATTTAGGATAGAGCTCTAGAAGGCCTGTGAAGGTCTGATTAGCACCCATGGGGCTCCAGTGAGGTTTATTTTCTCCAAATTTGCTTTAGCAGCAGTACCAACAAGAAAAAAACACAACAGTGTTTGAGTTTCTGCTCACCAAGGCAATGGAAACAAGACAATTTTTACAAGGAAACATACCAACTTCAGAGACAGTATTTGTGTGTACATAAAGTGTATTCTGCACATACTAACGGATGCCATGCAAACAGTCATCTTTGCTGACTTTGTGTGTCTCTGCACTTCTTTTACCGGCTTTTATTCTTTGTTCTTCCTCTCTTTGTACAAAGAGACAAACCTTTATCTGGAGTTAAAGGCACTTATTTAACTTGCCTGCACTTAAGCTGATTTGGGCAGTGATATAATTAGTAGTCAGCAGGCTCGGGCACTTGAGTGCTGACAGTTTTTCAGTGCCTTTTCCAAAGGACATACAGGCTGGTGGACAAGCTCTTCTTTCTTTGATGCATGCAGCTGAGAAAGAATCCTAAAATATATCCTACAGAACTAGACGATGTGCCTGGAGATCTATATGGATAAGCATATGTAGAGTAGGGAGACAATGGACTGGAACCTGATTCACACTGCCACGGATGCCTGGACTTGAACAGTGATTTTATAGATCAATTGAGAAGAATCTAAGCATAGCTTCTTTGAAGACTGTTTTCTAGAAAAGTTATCTTTCCCAGGAATTGCTTGGTGTTTTTCAGTGATTAGTAATCAGTCAATAATCTGGAAGAGGGAAGATTTAGATTAGATATTAGAAGAAATTCTTCTCTGTGAGGGTGGTGAGGCACTGGAACAGGTTGCCCAGTAAAGTTGTGCATGTCCCATCCCTGGAAGTGTTCAAGGCCAGGCTGGATGGGGCTTTGAGCAACCTGGTCTAGTGGAAGCTGTTCCTGCCCATGGCGGGGGGGGTTGGAACTAGATGACCTTAAAGGTCCCTTCCAACCCTCCTCCCATGGCAGGGGGGTTGGAACTAGATGACCCTTAAGGTCCCTTCCAACCAAACCATTCTGTGATGATTCTGTGATAAACACTTCCCTAGCCTGCAGAGAACTGTTAGAAATTTTCCTTTCTGTAATTACACTAAAAAATTAAATTTCTTGTAATTGATAACTCAGTTGCATGTAATTTGGGATCCACTCTGTTTCCTGGTTTGGATATCTCTATTTAACATAGGTAGGAAGCACGAATGGCAGTATTTCTGTGGCTTTGCAACAGTCAGAAAAAATGAAAATACAAAGAGAGAGACAGGAAATTTAGATCTTATTAGGACATTTAGAAACTGTTTGTGCAGCAAAGTTTGCCTATAAAAATACATACTTTTGTTTTCTCCAGATATATTGATTTTGAACATACAAATAGATGTTATTTTGTAAAGCCTAGAGTATAGTTTGGTATACTTTGTTGTTTTAGTGACACAGCTCTGTATGAATATACTTTCAGAAAGCTTCTGTATATTCATCTACAGGGTTTCCAGCATCTGTGTAGTCCTCCGCCGAGTTTCCAGTAACACCTCTGCAAAATGTCTGGATTAATATTCATTTTCTTCCATTCTGTTTTATGCTTTCATTGACCTATTACTCCATTACAAAAGGTGTTCTCAATGCTGATGATATTTGCCAAGTTCAATCACATTTGCTCAACTATCAAATAATGTTGAATATATTTAGTGCCTGCCAAATCTTTGACCTGGGATTTTAAGAACGAACTGTTTTACTACTGCACAGACTCCTATTTCTTGTGCAATCACATTTCAAACACTTGTCAACAAACAGATTAAAAAATTATTTTGTATTTATTTCTCACCCTTTCTCTTCATAAAGGACTTTTTTTCCCCTGTCATTTAATCCACAGGAAGTTTATTTCCATTGCAAATATTAGGGTGAGTGACAACGCCTCCAAGAGTTTGTAAGCCTTCTATTATTACTGCACTTAAAAAGCAGCCACTAGAAAAACATTGCAGAAGAAACAAATAGAATCCAACAAAAAACAACTGAATTAAATTTTTGATTTATGCTCTGTAATGTTTATATTATCTATCACAAATAAATTATCCATCCACATCTGTTAAATGATCAGACTTATTTCTTTAGTTTGATTTGTTCAGGAATGAGTCTTGTGAATGTCCTAGGTTATGAAAAAGCCTGTTTCTTCTTATTTCTTAAAACTTACCTTGTGTGCAGGGACTGCATCACAGTTTCAAAGTCAAGCAGCTTTAAACCTAGGTAGCTCCCAGGCTTTTTTGTTTCGCTTTTGGTGTTTTGGGTTTGGTAGTGGTTTTTTTTCCCAAAAACCTTTTTTTATAAGATGTAGCTGAAATAATTCTCACTCTGCTAAAAAGGACAAAAAAGTGACAGCTCTTCAGAAGTTGTAAGCTGTCTTGTCCCGTATTCAGTACACCAGCTTTTTCTGCTCAGTCAGTTACTAGCTACTTAGGAACAGATATGGAAGAATAGTCATTTTTAGGTTCCATTGAAAGCATTTTTAGCTTCTTTGTGTTTCTCCACATTCCAGAAGTGACATGCAAGTTCAGCGCTCATTAGTTCAAGTTCTGTTACAAGCTTCTATTTATGTGGAAGCTTCAGCTCAAAATAGTGCAACTTTGCAAGAGAAAAGAACTGACACTTTTAAATATCTGTGCAGTGGCAAAATTGTGTACTGAGGACAGATAAATGCAGAATGAAAAACCAATAATCTGCTTTGGACTAGTAAATGCAAAGGTGCAGCCAGGTTTAGTATTCACATGTTTCAAGATTAATCTTAGAAAAATAAAATACAAAGAAAAATAAAACTTTTAAGACACAAATCAAGCACAATTTTATTTTAGTGAAAGGTGACATGATGATCTACGGCTTGATCCAATGTGGAGAATGAAAGTACGTTATGTTTATCTTGCTTGTTGGCCAAGATCTGACTCTTGACTCAGCAAGCATCTTGAACCACTATTCTTCCTATACTCAAATTAGAGGAAGCAGGCACATATTTGCTGTCAGTCACAAAGGCAAGTCATAATGCTGCCTGCTGATACGCCAGTGCCTTTCACCCCTCAGTTGAGACTGGAACCAATCACCACGAGTATATGTCTCTGCTGGCAAGCAGTGCATCCCATCCAGAAGGCACTGGCTGTTGGTACCCTTCACCCACCTCCCAAAACAGCCTGGCAGTGTGTGTTCTTCTTGTGGGAGCTACACTGTCAGTGTACAGATGGTACTTTTGGGTACAGTGTGGGGAACTGTCACATAATCAAGCCCTTGTCCCAGCTACCACTTCACATGTGTGACTTGCCACCGGTCTCTGCCTGAGGTCAGGCCTCACCTATGGTGTGCAGTCCATTCCCTTGGCAACCAGGTTACTTTCAGTCACTGGTTGGACAATGAGAATAGAAGTTAATTCTTTCAGCTAGCCCCTGCCATGGCTTCAAGGGATCCTTTTGGATCTGCTTAATAGCGGAGTACTGTGTCTGGTTCTGTGGGCTCTTCTAATTTACTGTTTTTATTTAAAAATAAGCTCAAGGTAGCCTAATTAATTTTGTGCTTCAACAGCATGCAAAGGAAGTACTTACAGTGTTTGTCTCTGGTACTTGGGAAGTAGCAACTGAACACCTCATCTGAGCTGTTAGTTGCCAGAGTGTCTTCATGATTCACCATCCATGGTGGATGCAGGAGCAAGATTAGGTTTCCCTGAGTTATCTTTGATACATTTCTCCTAAAAGGTTTTAATACCTGGTGAAAGGGGTTCAGATCAAGGACAGGAGATTTTTCTCTTTAAATAGCCCTACATTTAAGACCAATCTCAATTAAAACATAAGTTTGGCAACACTAACGTAGCAGAACTGTCTTTTAAATGTTTATTTCAAAATGTACTTCAGGAATGTCCTTTTCATTTTAGTATGATAAGACCATCGTGCATAACTTTTTCTTCTGTTACTCTGTACAATCCAGTATTCAACCTGTAATAACATTCAGTTTGTCAATCCCAGTAAGTTTAAAACAGAGTAGTCTGCTATACTTTTATCCCATTTAAAATTATATTCCTTGCATATATTCATTTATAATTATGTCCTAATAACAAGAAAGCAGATCTGTATCCTGTCTCTCTGTAGTAATTAAATGAATGTCAATGTGATAAAAGTGCGTAGTATTCTTGAAAGGCTGTAAAGTCCTGTACTTCCATTGCTCCTTGAAGGAAGGCAGGACTTTGTATCAGCACACACAGGCAGGACATGCAAAAGTCCCTTCTGATTGTCTGTGGCAATGACAGCTGTTGTGTGCAGCAGTTGTAAATAAGAAACTTTTTCAGTACAAGAATTCTTGAGACTGGAACAGTAAATCAAGTTGAAAAGTAAATTTTTTTGAGGGTCACATATGCCTTTTAACTACCATCCTCTCCTCAGGAGCAACATACATTTTAAAGAAGAGGAATTTCATCTCTCCAAGGTCAAATTCTTACTCTAAGTAAAGGTCAAAATGAGTCCTTTTAATAGTTTCTAAGTCTTCCTCACCCATGTTCTGAAAACTGATGAATTTATCACCCCCTCCAAAAAAAGATAAACCCTTTCCACAAGTCGTTTCAATTAGCTAACATTTTCTGTGAAAAATAACTTAGTGAGAACTCTGTCTTTGACATGAATGTTAATTGACAAGCAAGTTGCCTGATTTCTCATTTTCCTTTCCTTTAAAACTTTAGATTTCAGTTTTAAACATATGGCTGAATTTTTCAAGTCCTGTCCCTTTTTTTTAAGAGTATGAAACTTGAATGTTACCAATATAGCGTGTTTCCTTGATGTTTCACTAGTGTATGAGAATATTTCCACTTCAAACTAATTTTCATATACTCTTTTTGATACATTTTTTAAAAAGCCTTATTTCCAGAAATCATGGGGTTTTTTAATTTCAATTTAAAGAACAAAACAATACTGACCCTTCTGATTGCTGTGGCAAGTCTATCTGTCTGGTTAAGCATCTAAAAGTCAATTTAAAACATTTATTTTTTCATCTATTGGACTTTAAGTCTCAGGATTTTTGGAGCTGAAGTAATGATTTTGAAATACACATGGTTACTGAATAAATTATGGAAGAATCTAGTGGAGTAGTAATAAATATCAAATATTGTGGGAAGCCAGTTTTACTTAAAATCACATAAATGGAAGTGGCTCCAGAAGATCAGCCCATGTCCAAACTGAAATGAGCTATACCTGTGTCACTGCTGATTGATGTTTGTCTAGCTTGTTCTTAAAACTTCAATGATTGTTTATGAGAATGTCTCTGAGACAGTGTCAAAAACCTTATTAAAGTTAAGATGTATGACATCTTTCTTGTCTATGAAACCCCTCATGTTATGGTATTGTAAAAAGAAGGTAGATTAGTCGGACTTGATTTATTTTTGATATCCATATTGACTTTGACTAGTCTTCTTGTTATCTAAAATCTATTTACAGAAATAGATCATGCTTCTGTTTTTCTAGGAATTGAAATTTGATTCTCTGGACTATAATTCCACAGAATCTTTCTTCTTCTCTTTGCAAGTCCCTTACCCATTTTAAAAGAAGAGTATTTTATTTCCTTCTCTAATATTTTGGAAATTACTCACACTCCATACAGTCTCAGAAATAAGCAGCAACAGTAAACTGTTTTCTGCTTTGATCTCATCTGTTCTGATTTTGCCCTTACGTGTTCATGGTATATTTTTTCTGCATGTCATTATTAACCTCAATTAATTTCCCCATTCCTGTATGCCTGCTTATTCTTAAACTCAATGAAGAGCTCGTATTTCTCTAATCAATCTCACATTTCTCTAATAAGTAAGGAGAAAGTGACTGAATCAGATTTCAGAGACTTGCTTTCTGAATGTCATGTACGGGAAACTGCTCCCAACACATTCCAGGGAATTGCTGGACATCCTGTGTGCTTGTGCACTTGCTTCTCTTGTTACTTCCAATTTATGAGTGCTGGCTGATGCTGCTAGTTACTTTTAAAAAGCCTTATCTACCTTCTTCATCTTGGTGTAGCAGTGAGTAGTCAATCCCACTGTGAAAACTGTCACATTTTTTCCCTTTTACTCATTAAAATTGGAAGTTTTTAGATGTCAGTCACACACTGCGTAACATACTTAAAATGTATCTTGAAATGTGCTGTCTTTTCATTTAGAAAATTGACCTTTTAGGCTTTCCTGAAATATATTTTATGAATCAAAATAAAAGTTAAATAAAGGAGTTAAAGAATCCAAAAAGAAACAAAATATTTTATTTTAAATCAAATAAGTAATTTTGGCTTGACTCAGTTGCAATCTTTTTTTGGCAGAAGCACATACACAATAAGATTTACTTAAAGGAGAAGGGTCTGAAAAAACTAACTAAATTTTCCTTTTGACCCTGTTTTTTATAGATGTTGAATGTTCTGTATTTGATCATAAAACCATGGGCTCATTATCATTCCTATCTGAAACGCTGTTCAATATGTACAAGTATACGCAAAATCAAGAAGGTAAGAGAGAATGGTTGATTTTTTTCCCCCAACTGGTTTAAATAAGGTAGATTATCAGAAGATAACTCTGTAATGTTAGTGGAATTTCAAATGTAGTGACAAACTGATGAGTTGCTCTATTTAATGCTCCCTTTCATTTAAATCTTGATATAGTACAAAAATAAAAGGTTGTTCTCCAGTTATATCTGACGAAAGTGATGGCCTACAATCTTTGAAGAAAATATAAAGCCATATTATTTAACTACCAAAGGTAAGTGAAACCGTGTAAGTGTGTTCAGTCTAATCACCTTCATTCTAAATAAAGACAGAAAGAAAAGAAGTCAGTGAGCATTGCAGTAGAAACTACTTACCTTGTGATTGTGGTTATGACATCCTGACTAAGAAGTATGGATCCTCAGTAAGGTACGTAAGGGATAAATATGGACTTATCATCAGTCAAAGTATGAAATCAAAAGGACTCTGGATACTTTGATACATGCTAATTAGAGAAAAAATACAGAGTGTAATCTTGTCATCAAGCACCGTAATTCTGTCAGATCTCACAAGTGAAGCATAATTGGGCCATGATAGTACAGGGTGATCTGCATGAAGGAAAAAATAAGGTCAGGAGGAGTGGTTTTGCTAGTGACAGTCTTCCTTTTAGTTTGAGGTTAAAACTTTAGCACTCTTTTACTCAGAAAAGTAAGAACATTCTCATTTTAAAAGCCTACCAAGTCATAAAGAACAGCATGTTGTCTTCTTCCGAGATAAATAAATTTACTTTCCAAGCGTGTATGTCTTGTGAAGAAAATAAAGAGCCTTATATATCTGTAAGATAAAAATCATACGCTCCTTTGGGAACTTTGGGGTTTATAGGTACAGTGTGTGCTGCCTTGAAGCATGGGAGAGAGCTCTCTGGGCTATCCTGACAGTGGGAGACATTTCATCCCCTTGGCCCTGCAGTGACAGCTCTCTTTCAGTTCATGCAGCTTCTATGATGGCATGCAGTGCAAAGAATCAGGGAATTTGTTAAAATGTCTCAGTACCCTGTTTTGCTCTGCTGATGTGAGGTAATGATTATACACACACATATATATGCACTTGTATAAGCGTATGTCTGTATGTGAGATATATATATATATATAATGTGTAATAGTCTGTTCTATGTATAAATGTTTATTAGAAAAGGTTTGGATGAGGAAAAAAAGGAAAGCAACACTTGCTTACACTATGATCAATAACTCTTTTTCTCCTCAGTGATTCACTTCAGAGTTTTTCCTGACCAGCCTGCTCAAGGCCTTCACTTTCATTCACTCCACTTTTCAAAAAATGTCTTGTGGACATGGTGGATAATTTTTGTATCCTGTTTCTTTCTTGGAGTCTTCTAGGTTTTCTTTCAAATTCAGACTTTCTCCATCAAAGCCTCTTCATGAAAATGCCTCTTTGGAAATAGCATTGTCACTTCTACTTGACTGATTAGCAACTCCTTGATTAAGTGAAGGATAGGAACCCACACTCCCTGGTGAATAATTGCTTATATCTTAGAGACAACCTGTAGATGTATCACACAAAAAACATTCTTGATAACTTAATAAGGCTGATGAATTCAGCCCCCTATTATGAGACAATACACAAACACATTGACTTGATCAGATACAGTTTTAAATGCTTTTGAGCACTCAGATACCATTGTGACAAATACACAAACAGGGACATACAGACGTACAGGTATATAGCTATAGATAAGAAGTGCTTTTGATCTTTTGTCAGGTCATAAGAAATGAAGGCTTTTCAGGATATTTACCTTAGAGAAAATTCTGTGATACGTAACTGGCTATTTTCAGTGTAACATATTTTCTTTACCCATATAGGCAGAGACAATGAAAGCGATGTAGAAACAGAATCCTATTTCATGCATTGTAACCAGTATCAAGTTCCAACAAACTAAAGTAGTTTCACAAATAGGATTGGTTAAGGCAGACAGCAAATCCTCTTGTTTACAGCAGCACTTCCAAAGAGAAAACTAAATGCAGAAATGATGCAGCACTTTAAAAACATCACTGCTGCATTCCAGAAACAAACAAAAATCTACCACAATGTTGCTTATAGAGGTAAGAGACCCTTAGCTGATTTCTTTGGGATGCAGCACAAGACTAAATAGCTGATCTATTGATCAGCGTAATACTCTTTCCATGAAGATGGTTAATTTTGTATGTCTTCCAGTAAATTAGAAAAACTATTTGCTGCCTATACCGTCCCTCCTATAAAGGCCTTATTTTCCATATTCTGTCTACAGATACTCATTGTTGCTCATTGTTCTTTCCTTTTCTTATTTTATAAATGATGACACATTTCACTGGAGAGGAAATGCATGTTTTATGTTGTTCATACAGTGTTAGATTCAAGTGAAAAAAGTACCAGGTTGATGTTTGATTTAAATTTTTCTTTAATGTATGTTATTAACATCATTTAGTAGCCTTCTATATGGCACTGGATTTTTTCTGATTGTCACTCCATCTTCAAGCTATGAAACATTTAACATTACATTCTTACGGAATACAGTGTTGTGCAAGACACTTTTCTGTGACACATGTGGAGCAGATGTGGAAGAATCTGAAGACACTTGGTATTTCTTGAGCTGTATTTTATCAAAAAAGATCTTCCCTGATTGACTTTAGTTTTATCAAAACACTTTATTCATCTTTAAAAGGATTATGTTTCTCACCATTCCTGATGTTAGCATGTTAACTAGAAAAGCAAACCCTATAACTAAAATTCAGTTTACAATTTTTATGATAACTATGATAGAATAAAATTAAATTTCCCTTTTCTGTTCTAACTTTTCAGTGCTAAAGAGAGTAAAAAGCAGTAAAAGCTTTATTTTGTTGTCAGTAAAATGAACAGATATAATCCCAGAATTAGTGCACTGAATAAGAAGGTGTAATTTTTAAACAGTAAGTTTTATGATTATCACATTTCTCATTATTACTATCTTTAAGGATAAGCACAGATTAAAAGATTCAGAACACAGGAGAAAGCACTGAACACTTTAATATTTTTATGCAATTTAATATGATCCAATTTCTACCCTAGGTCTCTAGAAATAAAAAGTGTGATATCTTTAAAATCATGCCCTTGTAATCTGCATTTAAATAAATGATGGGTTTGGTTCATAAGACATGCTCTATTTTATCCCGAAAACAGATTATTTTCATGTTAATTAAGTTCTCAATGTATTTACTATGGAAAAAGAAACTGAATTTTTATAGTCTTCTTAATTTAATTAAAGTAGACTTTCATTCCTCTCTTCAGACAATATGCCACGACTAGAAGACCAGGAATGTGACAGTACTGAAAAGTTAAATCTGAGAAAGACCCCTAAAAAGACAGAAAAAGTGTAAATAACTAAATTATGAATAATGAATAGACTGAGGCAGTTTCTACATCCTGCAAAGATTTTTAGTACTCAAAGTGAAATTGAGACATGATTCAAGATCTTACAAACTCTTTATTCTGATACAATTTTATCCAAACTTGGATGTTACAGCTAAGTTCTTTTTTCAGCTTACAGTGTTTCAGAAACATGCTCAGAACAGCCACAGCCTCAACAATACTAAGAAGCTTGACATCCAAGTCGGTTTTGCACATCACTGGGATCCGAAAATAGTATTCTTTTAATTTTGTCCTCTGTTTTGGGGCTCAGTCTGTGGTAGGTGATAATAAATCACCTCTAACACAGACTGACAGGATTGATTTCCTCATAAAAACATTTTAAATCTGTGTTAACTTTTAGGCACTGGCAGAGAAGGATGTGATTCTGGTCTTTTATGTAATAGCCTAGTTGTCAGAGAATTTTTCTAGGAAATAAGAGAATTTAAATGTCCACTTCAAGTGTATTCCAACTGCATCCTTTAAAAATCAGAACAGGGCCATAACCATCAAGGTCTAGTGGAGAAGGAAGTAAGGGTTCTAGTAATATATGAATGTTTTCTTCCACTGATGAGAGTTGGATCAAAAAACAACTGAGTGTAAAACTGTTAAGTTAAAAATTCTAAAACTGACTGGAAAGCAAAATCAGCCTGGTAATTGCCATTAACTACAGAAATACAAATGTAATTGCCCATGTTTGAAAGGGATAAAAAATTCTTTTGTTTTTCATGCTTACTGAGAACCATTCTTTCTTTCCAACTTAAGTGCAGATGAAAAATTTTTCTTAGTCAAAAGGAAAAGCTCCCTAACTAGGGGCTTGATGCAAGTCCAGCTAAAATTGTTCCCAAGTCAATTGGTCTTAGGAAAAGGCCATATATAGACGATGCCTAGACTCACCAAGGTACTTAAACAAATCAGTTGTCTCATATAAATCAATGTGATTTCAGCCATTTCGTAGCAAAGTGTATATTTTAAATGGCAGAGTGTTCAACCCCTGAAGACAGGGTGAAATTCTCATCACTTCAGTGAACAGGTAACAGATTAACACTTCAGTAACAGATATAGTGTAGTAAAGACATCTCCAGTTACATATTTCAGATACTGTAATCAAAGACTATTTTTCAACCAATAATCTTATTCTTTTATGAAACTTTGAAGGACAGCACTAAAGAATGGGCAAGGGATAATGAAGATAACTATATAGATTTGTATAAGGAATATATTTGCTCTCTGTAGTCATATTAGTGTTAGTAAACAATTTTAAGTGTACTAATCCCAGGATCTCAAGGAATTCTTTTCATGAATGCAAAGGAAAGGCTTAAAAAACAGTTACTCATATAAACTAATTGCTTCTTAAAATTTATGTCAGATACCCAGCTCACCAGTTATGCTTGCATATATATTAGCTGTAGTAGAGACCTTCTTAGTGCATACTGCTCTCTGTAATGAAATTTTAAATGTTCTAAGATTTTCATTTTAGGATAAAGTTTTGCAAAAGTATCTGTGGTTTGGGAGTTGTTTTGGAGAGGGATGAACTGGTTTGTTTGAATAAACTATTTCTAACTTTACTGTAGTGTTCTTGATATAGTACCTTGCCCTGTAGAACTCTGAAGAATTTCTCATTACTTCGCGTTTACATCCTCTGCATGTTTGAGAATTTTGTTAAAGGTTATTCTTGCAGTTTAACCCCAGCCAGCAACTAAGCACCACACAGCTGTCTGCTCATTCCCCCTCTGCTGGGTTAGGGGAGAGAATCAGAAAGGTAAAAGTGAGAAAACTCATGGATTGAGATAAAGACAGTTTAATAGGGAAAGCAAAAGCCATGCATGCAAGCAAAGCATAATAAGAAATTCATTCACTACTTCCAATCAGCAGACAGGTGTTCAGCCATCTCCAAGAAAGCAGGGCACCATCACACATAATGATTACTTGGGAAGACAAATGCCCATTCTGAATATCTTCCCCTTCCTTCTTCTTCCCTCAGTTTTCTATGCTAAGCATGACATCATATGGCATGGAATATCCCTTTGGTTGGCTGGGCTGTGTCTCCTCCCAACTTCTTGTCCATCCCCAGCCTACTCGCTGGTGGGATGCTATGAGAAGCAGGAAAGCTCATGACTCTATGTTAGCACTGCTAACATCCCTGTATTATCAACACTGTTTTCAGCACAAATCCAAAGCATAGCCCCATGCTAGCTACTATGAAGAAAATTAACTCTATCCCAGCCAAAGCCAGCATAGGTTATTTACTTCCTCTTTCAGAACTGTCAAGCCTGAGACATCCTCTCTTTCAAATCAATGCAAGTAAGGAGCAAATAATTTGAAATTAAGAGTTAGAGAGTACAGAAGGAGGCTTTCTAGTAGTGACCATAGGGGCTGTGATTATAGGTGAGGAGATCAGAAAAGGAATTTAAAGGAATTTTAAATGCGTTTTAATTTTCCATTGTGAGAAAAGGATGAGGGAGAAGGATAGCTTTTGAGATGGTAAAGGTTTTCATAGAAAAATGCTGTCAGTTCAGCTTTTTTGTCTGCTGAAATAAACAAAATAATTTTGTCTAAAATCAGACTGAATAATATCAATCTTTTGCAGTGCCTTCATGCCTCTAGCAATTCACAGGAGCTTTACAGCTCAGTTCTGTGAGATGTAACAAGTTTTTTTTGTTAGGTGACATTTTCTTTCTTCACTTGGGCTTAGTATGTTAGCATAATTTCTAATACTTCTAGAAAGAAGTCTGTAATTTATGATTGTAAAATATTTTAGATTTGGTCAGAAGTCATGTAACTACATCTAAAGAATGGGTGGCCAAATGCTTATCCCATCTGATCAAAAAAGACTTGTTCTGGAAGCTCATGAAAAATATCAATAGAAAAAAAATAGGATTTTATGACAAAGACTATGTATTTTTATTTTACATTTTGACTATACGTGTTCTTCCTGGACAGTAAGCTGATTGCAGTTCTGGTTTTGACCATTTTCAGTTGTGAAGACCTGCTTGATTGTTTTAAGATATGCTTTAATGGAGCATTGAAACAGGAGTTCAGGTCTCTTTTGAAGTTTGGACTTTATCAGCAATAGGTAATGAATCTTGACAGTTAATCAAATGGTTTTCTCTGTCTCTGAATATGTCTACATCTTTATTTATATACAGAGAGGGAATATAATATCTATTATATGGTAATAGTACAGTACATAGTGCTGCCTACAACTACACTGTTTGGATAAAAGATAAATTAAAAGATAAAATATTCAAAATGTTATAAACATTTTTCATATAGTTAGTTATTGAGCACTGAAAATTTGAATAGTAGCAAATACTGCCCCTGTCCATGGCACTTCCTTTAGAACATTTTCTGATTGTGACAAACCAGTCCTCTAATCAATTGCATAAGCATAATGCTGGTATTTATGAAGGCAAGAAATAAGTCACCTTTGAGCTATTACCTCTAAATATAATTCTGGACATTTTCCAGAGGATTCATGGGAAATCAGTTGACCAGAGGCACTCAGGATTGACTACTTTCACCTGAGAAATTAGTGCACACTCAATATTTTATAAAAATGCTGTGGCCAGACAGCGAGCTTCCTTGAATTAATTGCTTCTCTTTTTTTTGACAAGGAGAATCACCTCTGAGATAGAAACAAATGATTCTCAGCCACACTATGCTTTTGGTTTCATTGATCCAAGTGAAACTAAGTTTAGAAAACTGCTGAGAGAAGTGTTCACTCTACAGATGGTATGAATCCCTGGAGTATGAGTTTATAGAGGTGATTGAGCACTCTTCATGTTCTACAGTAATGTGCTAAGATATACTTTAAGTGGGAGTGCACCTCTTCTAAAATGTGTTATTTGAATCAGTATAGTCTGTGTGGATTTAGATTTGGTGCACTGGGTACGTGCATGAGTTAGAAAACTAACAATAATGATAAACGGATGAATGAATTCTGTCATTTTGGACATATCCTACCTTTTGTCTGCCCAAAAAGCATGAAAGAAGAAAGTAAATATCATAATTTTTCTTTATTGCATACCACAGAAGAGTCCAATATAACAATAGAAATCCACAGTTCAGACGTGGGATGGTATTGGATGGACATTAATAGTATAGGTCTACATAACTGAAAAACTGAACGAAATCTTATTGTTGTGAAACCAATAAGAATAAAAAACAATGTTTGGATGAGCAATGCACAACTGATATTAGAATGTCATAAGAGATTTTAAAACATGGCCTCTTCTTTTTCAAAGGAAAAACCTTCTTACAGAAGACTATGCAACTTTAAAATCCATTATCAAGAAAGACCGTATGAATAGCAGTGTACTTTCCAAAGCATACAAGTGCCCTTTTGTATCTTTTTGTTTCTGATAATTTCCTATATGCTACAAGCTTGTAAATACCTTAAACAAATATGGTGTAGTGGAAAAAAAGAACGTGTTTCTTTCCTCACCTCCCAAATTCTTTTTATACCATATTACCTTCCTTTCCAGCTTTTCATACTTCATCTCAATATTATCTTCCCAGAATCAGAAGAAGCCATTGAATTAATTAGAATAAATTGTTAAAGCTAACAACAGAAGGATAATTTAGCACAAAACCAAAATGAAAAATATAACAGATAAGGTTTTGAAAGTTCAGATAATTCATGATATTCCTATACTGTGTATCATTTTTGTGACTTCATTATGTTGTTATATTACAGACTATTTAAGATATTTCCTTGCTAAAAAGGAGCAGGTGCAGTTGCATTTATTACAAAACGCTTTCAAATCAATCATCGTCTCTCCAGTTAATACAATAATCCACATCTTATTGTGATACTTAGTCTTAAACAAAACCAACCATGGAGCTTAAGATTCCACACTGTTGTGTTCAGGATATATTTATAAATACTGTGATAGTCTATTTGTTATAAAACCAGGTAGGGAGCTATGATAACAAAAACTCATAATATTAACAAGTGGGAGGGGACAAATTGATAACAAATTTGTCATCTCTATTAGTATTATGTGATGTGCAGGCTCTGAAATACTCAATATTATCCAAAGATTGTATGCTTAATTAATGATTGTACAGTGATTAACTCTTTAGTGTTGTAACATCATAAATCAATGCAGTGGGATTGGAAATACGCAAAAGGGGAGGGGTGAGGAATAGAGAAGGTGAGTCCATGTACATTTACATTTGCACTTGCACATGTACTTGCACAGAAAGTGTGAATCCTTACACCTGTGCCTGCCAAAGCTAGATTTTTATTAGACAAAAGATCTGGGATGCATGTTTTAAAAAGAGAGGAAGATTGCATGTGTGAAAAAAGGAGACTTGGAGAGGTCCTTCAGGCAAGCAGCTCTAGCTTTTGGTGTTAGGTTCTTATCTTTTCCATTATTTTGGAATAAAACTCAAGTTGAGGAAGCAAGTTGTTGTAAGTTGCCTTCAACGTCTCCTACAAGATAGTTCAACCTCCAAGAGATTCCTCAAAGATTTTCTCTAAAAGGGAGCACTTTGGAGCTGGACACTGCACAATTCTCCATGAAATACCTCAGAGATCTGTAAGTGACAGTGAGAAAGGGCTGACAGCAGGCATACCCTTTGTTTGTATTTCTTTGTTCTGTGACTTTGCCACTTTCCTTTCAATTGAGTAAACAACGGTGTAACCTCTGCTTTGCCAAAAGAAATTCATTGTTTTCATTTTTTAGGCTTGTTTAGCATTCAAAGCATTGCAAATAAAACTTGGAAATGCTTTTGTTTCTGCAGATGTAATCAGTTCAAAAAAAACCACTTTGGATGCCTGTCCTCATAAGGGAGATACTCCAGTCGCCTAATCAACTTCATTGCCCTCCACTGGACGCTCTCCAGTGGTTCCTTGTCTTTTTTCAACTGGAGAGCCCAAAACTGGACACAGTACTGCAAATGTGGCCTTACCAGGGCAGAGTAGAGGGGGAGGATAACCTCCTTCCACCTGCTGGTCACACTCTTCTTAATGCGCCCCAAGATACCATTGACCTTCTTGGCCACAAGGGCACATTGCTGGCTCATGGTCAACTTGTTGTCCACCAGGATTCCCAGGTCCTTCTCTGCCAAGCTGCATTCCAGCAGGTCAACCCCCAGCCTGTACAGGTGCATGGGATTATTCCCTCCTAGGGGCAGGACCCTATACTTGCCCTTGTTGAACTTCATCAGATTCCTCTCCACCCAGCTCTCTAGCCTGTTCAGGTCTTGCCGAATGGCATCACAGCCTTCTGGTGTATCAGCCACTCCTCCCAGTTTTGTATCACCAGCAACTTGCTAAGGGTACACTCCATTCCTTCATCGACGTTGTTGATGAATAAATTGAAGAAGACCAGACCGAGAACTGACCCCTGGGGAACATTGCTAGTTACAGGCTTCCAACTAGACTCTGCGCTGCTGATCACTACCCTCTGAGCTCTGCTATTCAGCCTGTTCCCAATTCACCTCACTGTCCGCTCATCTAGCCCACACTTCCTAACCTTACCTGTGAGGATGTTATGGGAGACTGTCAGAAGCCTTGCTGAAGTCAAGGTAGACAACATCCACTGCTCTCCCCTCATCTACCCAGTCAGTCATGCCATCATAGAGGGCTATCAGATTGGTCAAGTATAATTTCCCCTTGATGAATCCATGTTGACTATTTCTGATAACCTTTTTTCCTCCAGCTGCTTAGAGATGATATCCAGAATGAGCTGTTCCATCACTTTTCCAGGGATGGAGGTGAGGCTGACTGGCCTGTAGTTCCCTGGGTTCTCCATCTTGCCCTTTTTGAAGACTGGAGTGACATTGGCTTTCCTCCAGTCCTCAGGCACCTCTCCTGTTCTCCATGACCTTTCAGAGATGATGGAGAGTGGTTCAGCAATAACATCTGCCAGCTCCCTCAGCACCCGTGAGTGCATCCCATGGGGACCTGTGGATTTGTGAGTGTCCAGTTTTCTGAAACGATCTTTAACCTGATCCTCCCTGACTAACAGAAAGTCTCCCATTTTCTAGGCTTATTCTCTTACCTCCAGGGTCTGGAATTCCTGAAGGTCTGCCTTAGCTGTCAAGACTGAAGCAAAGAAGGTGTTCAGTAACTCCACCTTCTCTGTATCCTCCATCACCAGGGTACCCACCTTGTTCAACAAGAGGCCCACATTTTCCCTAGCCTTCCTTTTGCTGCTGATATATTTGTAGAAGCTCTTCTTGTTGTCCATGACATCCCTTGCCAGATTTAATTTCAAGCAGGTTTTAGCCTTCCTTGTCACATCTCTGCATATTCTGACTACGTTCCGATATGCCTCCCAAGTGGCCTGTCCCTTTTTCCACATTCCATAAACTTCCTTTTTCCATTTGAGTTTTGCCAGAGACTTCTTGTTCATCCATGTCCCCTTTGCTTGATTTCTTGCTCATAGGGTTGCACTGATTTTGAACTTGGAGGAAGTGATGCTTGAGTATTAACCAGGTCTCTTGGGTACCTCTACCTTCCAGGGACCTAACCCATGGGATCTCTCCAAGTAGGTCCCTGAAGAGATCAAAGTTAGCTCTCCTGAAGTTCAGGGTAGCAATCCTACTTACTGCTCTGCTTCCTCCATGCAGGATCATGAACTCCTCCATCTCATGGTCACTGTAGTGAAGGCTGCTCTCAACCTTCACATCCCCAACCAGTTCCTTTTTGTTTGTTAGTACAAGGCCCAGCAGGGCACCTCTCCTCATCGGCTCATCCACCACCTGTGTCAAAAAGTTATCATCAATGCCCTGCAGGAACCTCTTGGACTGTGTATGCCTAGCTGTGTTGTCTTTCCAGCAGAGATCAGGGTGAAGTCGCCTATCAGAACCAGGGCATGTGATTGTGAGGTTGCTTTCAGTTGCCTGTAGAAAGCCTCATCGACTTCCTCATCCTGATCAGGTTGTCTGTAATAAACACTCACAAGAGTGTCACATGCCTGCCTCTTAATTCTTACCCGTGAGCTCTCAACTCGTTCATCATCTGCCCCTAGACAGAGCTTGATACATTCCAGTTGTTCCCTCACATAGAGAGCAACTCTGCCACCTCACCTTCCTGGCCTGTCCTTCCTAAAAAGTACATAGTCATCCATGACAGCATTCCAGTCATGTGAGCTATCCCACCATGTCTCTGTAGTTGCAATGAGATCATGGCCCTGTGACCTCACACAGATCTCTCATTCTTCCTGTTTATTCCCCATGTTGCATGCATTGGTGTACAGGCGCAGCAAGGTTTCGCAATGTGTGTGGAAGAGGATCTACCATAGCCTTACACACCCTTGAGGTGGTTGGTCTTCTGATTCTCTTCTTGGGAGGGAGCTGAGGAACATTTGTCACTGTTCTGATTGGCCTGGTTTATTCCCCAATTGGACATGATGGCATGAGCATTGCCACTTTGGACGCCACCCCCTGAATCCTTCAGTTTAAAGCTCGCCTTACCAAACTGGCCAGCTTGCTGCCAAAGATTCTCTTCCCTCTTCTTGACAGGTGGCTTCCATCCCTCTCTAATAGGTTATAATCACAAAGAAAGTCTCATTGTTGTAAAAGCCAAAGCCCTCATGATGGCACCAGTCACGAAGCCAGAAGTTGATTTGCATTATACGTCTATTTCTGGCTGCCCCCTTTCCTCTGACTGGTAAAATGGAGGAAAAGATAACCTAGGCACCAATATTTTTCACTTGCACTCCCATGGCTTTATAGTCTTCCTTGATTCTGCACAGGTTCTGACTTGCAGTGTCATTCACGCTCACATGAAACAGTAGCAGTTGATAATAGTCTGTGCTCTTGACAAGTTGTGGCACCCACTTGGCAACATCTCAGACCTTAGCTCCCAAAAGGCAGCATACCTCATGTGATTCCCTGTCAGGTTGGCAGATGGGCGCCTTAGTGCCCCTTAACAGAGAGTCACCCACAACAGCACTCCTTGTTTCTTTTTACAGTATTCACTGTGTGCTGTTGGTCCAGTTTCTCCTTGCAGACCTTGCTTGTGGGTGTCTATAGCTGTTAAAGCTTCATATCTGTTTTTAGTTGTGATGCTGGAGGGTGGAGACTGAAGCAGAGTCCTGTTTCTGTGCATCACCAAGGTCCAAGGTGCCTCATTCTCAGTGGTGTCCACTTCAGGAGTGTGGTTCTGAAACCACCTATCCATCTCCTCCTACTACCTATATTGAGGTCTCCTTCTTTACCAGTTCCATCTGGGTGGAAGCATCAGTCATCTCAGGGACTTTCTCTGTAGGAACTATGGTTCTAACTCTGAGGTGATTGCCAACAATTTTGGCAGAGACTTGAGCACTTCCCTGGGCTGTGGACTTAGAAGCAGGTTGCAGGGCCCTCCCTGCGCACCCTCCTGCACAAACTGCTGTGCAAATCTCCCTCAAAGATTAACTCCTAGCTCCTGACAGCATTTTAAAGTGTGACTTTACAAAACCTCAAACAAGCGTAGAAGCTCTAGCTAGCTTCTGCCCAGTATCAACATAAAGATATAAACCAAAAGCAAGCTCTTAAATGCTGATTAGAATGAACATTCTCTTCGCATCAGTTCTTTCCCTGAAGGTGTAAAGGTTGAATTTATATGTTACACATAATTAGGAAGAAAAAAGGAAATACTTCCAAATTTCCCAGTTATTATTAAATGATGGGTGAATATGTATAATTCAGAAATTAATTCAACTTACTTGACATTGTTTGACTTGACAGGATATTTATCATCTGAATCTAGCTCTGTTAGAGTTGATTGCATTCCGGTTTTATTGCTTTGTTTTGGGTTGGTTTGTTTTTTTTCCAAATGTACTTATCTGCAACTTGATTTCACATCTCTGTGTCTTTATATATTCTGTGCCAGTGATGTGGAAGGTAGAATTGTGTTAAAAGCATAGATGGGCAAACAAGGCCTTCCTGCTTGGCCTGCTGTCCAAAAACGTTACTATGGAAACCATCAAATTCTGTCTTTCTACCAAGTATACAAGCACATTTAAGAACAAGAAAGAAAAAAACCAAAACCTAACAGTGTTTGCTAGTCTATTTTCATGCCTGTAAGAATTAAATTTCCGCTACAGAAAATCCTTTCACTTGGCATAAATGAAATTCAATCAACAATTCACAGTGAACACTGGTAGATAAAGATGGTCAATTGATAAATTACACTTGCTATAACCAATTGTCCTATGTTCAGTCTTACATATTTGGGTCAATAGATTGCTTAATCATAGAGGAAATAAGCTTTGAAAACAAGACAAGGTTTTTGCATGGCTTCTCAGAATCCAGGAAATGTTAAACTCTATACAAAGAGAAGAGAACAAAAGCACAAAAACCTTTTAAACTTTAAATGACATCTTTTTTTTTAGTTTTAATGATATTTTATATCTTTATATTTCTAAAACTGCACTTTCTTAACTTCCTTCAATCCAATAATTTGTTCCCCACATTTCAGGAACTATCTTTGCAAAGTATGTTTTATATTTCTCCTACCTCTATTTTATGGTATTCACCAGATATTTACCAGCTATTTTTATGTTATGGCCTCTTTCAGAAGGTTTCCTTTTTTAATAAAGAGTGCAAGAAGTTTTAGCAAATCTTCTTGTTCTTTAATGAGACGTGAAAGACTCATCTGGGAAATGGGTTTCATTTAACTATTGAAAATTATTTAAGGACTTGTGGTTTTTTATTTTCCTGCATCTACCCATTTTTTAAGTTCACCATTTTTGCTGGAGGTGACTATCCCCAAACTAGACGTGGTCTTCAGCTGCTTTGGTGTAAAGTCTGTCATCTTTCTCCAAACTGCCTTGGGGATTGGAGATGATCCTTTCAGGCAAAGTTGTGCAAAAGAATGTTGGACTGATATTTTCTTAATTTCCACACCACAATTTGCTAATCTGATCTGTTAAGGGATGATGGTGAAGCAGAAAAAATCACTTATTTTTTACCTCAAATGATGCTGGAAATCTAAAAATTGAATTAATATTCAGATAAATTTTTATTTTATCTAGTCTAGAAATATACAGACAAGAACTGCAACATGTCCCCCATCCCTTTTCCCAGCCTCAGCTTCACTCCTTCCCGCCCGACTCCTCTACCTCCTCCCGTCAAGGAAGTGGCAGCAGAGGCATGAGGAATGGGGGGCTGCAGTCAGTCTGATGTAGATGAGAAACATATGGACAGGCAGAGGAGAGCAACCAATTTCTCAGACAGAAGCAGCAGCTTGACCTAAGAAATGCAGAAGCAACGAGGGGGGAACTGATAAGCCAAAAGTTCTACTATCATAAATAACCTACTATCATAAGCTCATAAATCTGCATGCTTGCTTATTACTAAGATCCTTGAAGTGCAACTGAAGACTGACAAAGAGGAACATCCTACCCCAGAACATCATTAGGCTGGAAAGTTGCCACATGAAGTGTAAAGTCAGCAGAAATCAGCAGTAACTGGGGGAAAGGTAAAGGTGGCAGGGGGAGATCGAGACCACGAACTCAGTTCAAGACCAAAAAGACTTACCCCCACACACCTGTAAGGAGTATGCATGCTAATTTACATAGAAAGCAAGGCTAATTTAAATATAACTGACCAATAACAAATGATGGTGTAATTACTAACCAATAAGTGTAAATTTGGGTGGGTTTTTGCTGATCATGTAACAGGATAAATGTGCTGTAGTTTTTGTGTGGAGTTGAGCCAGCTTTGTGGGGTATCACGTGGTTCCTGGCTTTGTGCAAACTGGTAATCAAAGAAAGACGTCGACTCTGTCTGAATTGGCTTGTGTACTGGGTGAAGATTGCACTTTTCGGGACAAGAAATCTGTAACAGCTCCTCTCTGCCGCTCCTT
>NW_009630662.1:7411-15819 GCF_000690535.1 Cariama cristata | reverse complement strand
GATAAAGATATTAAAGAGAAATGGCCCCAACACCAAGCCCTGGGGATCACCACCTGTGACCGGCTGCCAAGTGGATTTAACTACATTCACCACCACTCTTTGGGTCTGGCTATCCAGCCAGTTTTTTACCCAGCAAAGAGTATGCCTGACCAAGCCGTTAGCTTCTATGTACTTTGTTTCCCTCGTCTTCCTGGTCAATGTGAGCATCAGCTCTAATGCATTAACAGAGCTTAAAACGATAAAGAATGTTGTCTTACAGCACCAGAAGTAGGCACTTGTGAAGGATGGTGTGTCTGTCAGGATGCTTTGGGGAAAAAATAGCAAGGGCAGCAGTTCGGGCATTTAGGAATCTGCATGTCCATAGTAGTTTGCAGAGTTTATTTTGGGAAAAAGACCTGTTGGTAACAGCACAAAAGCATTTTGACTGTTGAGTGTCCTATAGAGCTGCTAGCTGTAGTAAACAGTCCTGGTTTATTTGGTTTGGTTTTGTATGAGCACTCTAGAGCAGTGCTTTGCAGACTTCTGTGCCCACGCTTCCTTTTTGGTGGCAAGGACAGCTTTCTGTGTAACCACAGCATGTGAATGCCACTGCTTTGTACCTCACATGCTGCTCGTAGTACCCTATCAGTGATGCTGAAGAACCGCAAAATCTATGGGGCCTTCTAGTTGTAATAGTCTAGTTTTATACACTTGAGAAGGAGAGCAGAATCTGAGTAGCCTTCTTGACTTCTCTTGTGCTTTCTTCGTTCTGCCTGCCCCACTGGTATTTCATAATCTGTTATTTCTGGATCACTGGCAGTCCGTAAGACAGCACAATGTGATCCGTGAAGTGTTTGCAAGATACCAAGTCAGCTCCCTTCTGCACATGTTCCCATGCATGCAGGCAAGCGAACAGCCTGGAGGGAGTAGAGGAATGAGGGTAATAAACTTTCAAAGTTCAGTCTCATTTCTGTTTTGTTTTAAGTAAAGAGCATAGCAACAGCACTGCAGGAGAAAATCCATGAGTTTCTGCTCAAAAAATGTTGTGGTCCTCATAGTTGAAAAAGAGGTGAGAAGGACCAGGTAGGAATGCGGAAAAGACAGAGCTGTGTCCATACATTGCAGGATGTATAGACCATGCTATCCAATAACCTGTGATGCTTCTAAAGAATGTTTTGGGGAGAGAGAGGAGTGGGAGATTTATCTGATTTTCTTTATCCTACCAGTCTTCCTCAGGTCCTCTGAAATACCTGACTCTTAGGGCTCTCTAAGGTGAGGTTAGAGGGATGCCTGCAGTTGCCTCACTTAACTAAAGGAGTCTTAACTAGTTCATGTGTAAGTGAGATGCAATTTGAAACTAAATTATTTTAAAGTTGTTTATCTGCTATTCAGAGAGCTGAACTATGCCAGCCTAAAAAGGTATTAGAGACACGTCCTATAGTCACAGCTAGGTTAGGAATTCTTTTTCCAACTTGTGCAATTTTTCAGCTTCTATTCCGTTTCTTTCTCCCTCTATCAGAATGAATGCAAGTTCTTTCAAAATATTAACAGGAGAGTGTCAGGAAAAGCAACTTGACAGTTCTTCAAGTCCCTTGCTTGAACTGAGATGAGATTTAATCCTTGGGCTGCAGTAACTGCCTTTAACTGCTAGGCTATCTGGAAAGAAGTAAAATGTTTTCTTACTGCAGAAACTCAAGCCTCCTTGGAACGAGAACATGTGTAACTGAGGAAAGGGTAGGTTTTAATAAGTTGATGCCTTCTGGTTGAGAGTAGGTGTAAGACAGTGGGTAATCCCTGCAAAAGTTCAGGTTATAACACAGGAGTTAGGAAATGGGAAGGAAAATACCAGAACAAGTGATATTAAATTGGGATCTCTTTATATTTGGATATTCTCTGCTTGTCAAAACCTAAATCTCATGCCATGGAGAGGACAGCAAGGCTCTGGAGGAAGGACACTGTAGTCAGTGTTAGACATTTGGCCTCATACAAAAACCAACCCAGAGAAGGTACCTGTGAAGTGAAAGGGTGAGAGTCCAAGTTCAGATGGGAAACAAAGGCAGTTTTCTTTCCACTTTTGTGTGGGAACTGAGGCATTTCAAGTTGCTGCCGCATGCTGTGAGAACAAAAAGGAAGGATGTGGACCTCAGCTGCATGATTCACTCTTCCAGAGCTCACTTGCTGCTTCCTTCCTTGCTCACTAGTAGCTTTGAAGGTCAAGGGTAACAAAATTATTCAGTTGCATGCACCATGGTTCTCATTGGTCCATGGTTTATTTATATACACATGGGTGTGGGTAGGAGGAGTTGTGGAAGGGATCAGCTCTGGGTACTTTCTGTGAAGAGTTTCCCATACCACAGCGGAAGCTCTTCTAGACTTACAAAAATCTCATTGCAGAGGTATCCAGAATTGCCTGACAAGAAAGGCTATGTCCCAGGAAATCATTCATTCATTAGTAGGACGGGAGCCCTGGGGCCTGAAAACAAATTAATAATGTTTTTGATCTGGCTCATCTTAAGTGCAATGTGGTAACCAGGTGTAATGAGATCAGGTATTATAACGACAAGTGCTGTGAAGAGTCAGTGTCATACTAGAGAGGAGTCATGAAAGTCCCTTTTACCGAAGACCACTATCTAAAGAGATAAGAACTTGCTCTCCAAGTACACTGCGCAGCTGTGTTTTAGCAGTTTTAAAAGGGAATAGCCATCCTGTTTTGCTGAATGCAAAATCTTCAGCCATAGGTTATAAAGAAACAGGCTTTCTGTTTATTTAAGGACATGGAGAGCAATGGTTTCCATTTACTTCTCAACTGTCTCTAGGAAGTGTTGAATCTTGGTTTATGAAAGTGACAGTAGATGCCATTGCTGGTGTCTCCAGTAGCTTATGCTACCATAATGATGCGTAGGCTGATGTCAGAGAAACTATAGCTTTGTGATTCATAGTTGATCTGCGTGGACCTTCCTTGGCAACTTCTAGTATGAATTTGAATTTCAGGCTGCCAAGAGAAGGTGTGAGATACTGAAGCTTTGGAAAAAGAATTGGGACTCTAAATCTTTGTTTTGCAAACTGAGCTTCACAAAGCTAAAGCTGCAAACCAGCATTAGAAATACTTCTACTGCAACACTGCTCTGGTGTGAAGCAAGTCAACATATTACATTTACTCAGAACTTTAACTTGCAGTACCAGCAGAAGCATTCTTGCCTGCAGCCCTTTTTCCAAGCAGTCCCCTCATAAACATCTTTCTCAAAATTTCAAGGGTTCAGTCTTCAGATATCCTAGCCTTCTCCCTCAGTACTTTTCTTCCAACTCCTTCGACTTTGATTTTCTAAATGAGCATTAATGACTTAATGCCTTTTGGTGTGTGTTTGTGTTTGTTTTACTTTTTTCTCCTTTAGGTTTGAAAGCGTTGGTGACTTTACCTCAGAGCTAGAAGACAGCGATGATCCAACAGCTTATGTCACCAATTTGACATACTACCACCTGGTCCCATTTGAGACTGATATTCTGGACTGAGGCTGCTCAGTGATGCAGTCAGCCAGCATCCAGCTGACCTCTTCTTCCATAGGCTCCGCTGTCTCCAGCGTTGCATCTCTGTGAATAAGGCTGTGCAAGCAAGACCAACAGCAGAGAAGTTGCAGCAAGTATGCCACAAAGCTGGTTTTGTAGTCTGGCCATCTGTTGTGTTATGAAGACATCTTGTAAGGAGGTAACTGCTTCGCTGTTGACAACAAACTCGTTTTCCATGAAAGCAAGGCAGCAGAGACCTCTTGGGGCTCAAGGAAATCTCTGTCTGTGGGAATTGCCATTCTGATGCAGCCATCGGAAACTTGTGCTGTAGTATGCTGTCACCCATGCTCCTTGGCTTGCAGTGGAAGTTGAGGCTTCCTCTTTTAGGATACCACCAGAAACTTCCCCAGATGGCATGACCACACTTTTTATGCTATGTAAGCAAGAAGGTGAGCAAACCAGCTGAATTTTGTCAGTTCCCTCTGCGGTTGCTTAATGGAGGTCTCGCAGGTCACTTCTTGCTCAGCTACCGGATGACTGGTGCCTTACACGAGATGTCAGAAATACCATTGAGTGCCTCCAGGAAACAGAACACATGAACTGACTGCTTTCCTTCTTTTAATCATGGGGTTTTATATAATCACTGAAGAGGCGACTACTCTTTCCTTGAACAGTAAAGCAGACAGCAGCTGGCATTGCAATGGACTGTGTCTGATGTTTGGGTACCCATATGATTTCAGAGATCTGGAAAGCTGATGGGAATGCGAGCTGCCCTGCTAAGAAGGGTCAAGGCTATGGCAGACACTTGGATATGATGGGTTTTTTTCATGTGGACCAGCACATGTGAATGGTGCTTACAGTTGTTTACATCAGAGAGATAATTCCCTATGCATATTTCTCCCCAGAGGATGGGGAGGAAGACAGTGAGATTTATGTTGTGTTTGGACTGAAAAAGAATGATAAGCTACAGTGTGTCTGCAGTGGTAGGAAAAACAGTGTCTCCGCTGCCAGCCTGGCTCAAGGAGGCTGTCTAGCTTTCCGAGATCTGCTTGTGGGGCTAGGTGCAGGCCTCCTTGTCATGTAATGCCACGGATTTCAGTGGAGGTAGGACAGTGGGAGCAAGAATGGGAATTGGACCTGGCAGCCTCTTGACTACTGAGTAGTGCAACGTTAAAATCTCCTCGGGGTCTCTCTCTTGCGGAGTGCTCGAAAATCCCAGCTCTCACTGTGAGTGCTGAACCCTCACCAACGTGACCTTTCATTGAGCTTTTTGCAATCTATTTGCAAACATGAATTTGAAGGGATCAAAAGGGGAAAGAATGCATTTTGGACTTGTTTCTTGGTAACAGGGCTTGCTTGGTCCTGAAGAAGTTGGTACAACTCCCTTCTGCAGACTTTTCATTTCTATCTGTAGAATAAGAGTCAAACGGAATTTGCTAATGTAAATAATAAATTATTGAGAATCCTAATTCTTTTACACAGTATGTTTTTAAAATATATTTTAATGAAATAAAATATAACTCACCTTCAGTACACTTCTGCAGCTTAAAACAGCGGCTTCCTTTTTATTTTTTTTTTTTAGGTTGCTTTTTCAGTAATGCCAAATCCTCTTTCTTTTTCTAGTAGTTTTGGAAACACGCTGAGTTTTGGCAATTCTTTCTGTGCTCTGTGCGTTGCCGATACTGTAGATATGGTGTATACCCATGTGAAGCCTTTCTGCCTAACTGTTAACCTTGTGTCTAGGTATATGTGGTTTAATGCTACTAAGTTTAGTGGAGGAGTTCTGCATTTTCAAGACTTTGATAAGTGAAATCAAATCCAGCAGTTATGCTTTCTGAAGATAAAGCAGATTCTTACATGTTAAATTTCTAGAATAGAAAAGGATATGTTCTCACTCATGCAAAGGCTTTCTGAGCAGCCTCTTGAATTAGAATTGGGAAGGTTTTTTGTTTATTTGTTTTACTCTCATTAGTTTTAACTCTTCTATCAGTGCTTTTAGTTAACCATGATGGGGTAGAAATAGCATCTAGCAAGCATGTACATTGGACTGGGAATTGGAATATTTGATTTCAGTTCCTGGCCTTGCTGTCAGCCTACCATGTTGCTTTGAGTAATTCTACTTCATCTCCCTATCCCTGATTTTTCCTTGAGTAATATTTTGAAAAGCACCAAGTGTCATCGGCTTTTTATGCAATATTGTCCCCTGATTCATTTGAATTTTTCGATGAACTTTTAACCACATAGTAACCGCTTATCTTTTTTAAAACACTTTAAAAATATGGATTAAAAAATAAATAGGGAAGTATTGCTAATTTTTAAAATGTACAACCACATTGCTCATACGAAAACCAGCTAAGATACATGCACAGTAAGGTCTTCAGGGAAGGGGGAGTCTGATGCAAAGGAACTAATCTACAAACAGAAGTTGCACCCATTTCACTTGGATTTTTCAAAAGCCATTTTGATTAAGTATTTTCCAGAGATGATGTCATATGATTTATTTCTCTTAGCTGAAATATGTTCATTTGATAAATCAAAGGAATGCAAATGGCCATGTGTATTACTTTGTCCATAGAGTCAATTGAAAAACCTTTCTTTGGTTAAATCACTGGAACTTTCTCATGTGGATCAAGTCTCTACAACTAGGAGAGGTTCAAAGTATGGATTATGCATATGGTCAGTTAATATGTACAGATGCCTTACTGTTCATCAAAAAAAAATAATCTAGGTTTGAACACACGATTGAAAAGGAACACAGAGAATTTTCTTTTTTTTTTTCTTTTTTTTTTTCCGACCAGCTCTAATTATAGACTAGTAACATCCTGCAAGGAGAGAGTCTAAACTCATTGTCCAGATATCATTCTATTAAAATTTATCTTTTGATGTAGCAGAATGCTCAACTTTTCCAACTGTGCTTCTGTTTCCATTCTGGTTGGTAGATGTTGTGGCACTGTTATAAAGAGAGCACCACTTACAACAGCACATGGGTGAATATAGTAATTCTGAACCCTTTAGGGGTAGAAGGGATGTTGGATCCAGAGGACAGGCCTGTAGTGTAGCAGTTTAAGCATCGGTAGTTATGAAAATTCTGCAGTCAGAAGAGAATGTTTTGCCATCAAGGCATCTCTTGGTGTAGAGTTTATGGTTAAAAATGTGGTTGATTAAGCCAGTGCTGAAGAGTAAAGATATTCCTCGATCAATATAATGTGATAACGGGCTAACAGGTATGAGGTAAAAATGTATGCACAGCTACAAATGCATGTGAGTTGTGAATAGTGTACTATATGTAACCCTATTACTCATTAAAGAGAAAATAGCCCTAAGCTTATGTGTTAGTGATGAGAGAGTGGGCCTGGCCCTCTTGGAGAACTTTTTGGGGAGCAGAGAGCCTGTATGAGCTCTTCTCACTCTGCTGAGAAAAGGAAAGCTCCAGCTGAGATGTTCACTCTTGCCATGCCCTGGTATTGTCTGTCTTCTATTCTGGGCCAACAGTTCTCCAGGTCATGTTTAATAATACTCAGAATTACTCTGCAGGGCTGGACTGGGACGTGGTTCACCCACAACTCCAGAGAGCACAAGACCACTGTGTAACAGACACGCACCTTCTGCTGTGTCTTGCCAGCCCTTCATGCAGGGCTTGGGCCACTCTTTTTAGCTTCCCGGTAATGTCCTTGGCATTACACAGGAGTGAGAGGAGACCTCAACCTGTTGTACCTGCCTCTGCTGAAACATCAAGTGCTCAGAAGCAAATAAAAGATGGCAAAGTGGAACCCCAAGTACTCAGTCTGTGGATTAAATGTGTTTCGTCTCTTGGAGTCTCTCTTCCAAAACAGCCTTGCAAACGTCTGTTGGGGGACAGGAAGGTTGCATGCATTTCTTTCCTTCCATAGAGCCCTTTTGGGGATTTTTTAAGCCAGAGGATTTGTGTCACAACAGAGCCCCTCACAGAAGAAAAATTATTTTTCAACAAAGTGAATACCTAGAAACATATCTTAGTTACCTCCCCTTCTCCCAACTTGGTGACTGCAAAAAACCATGCGTATGTTCTTGCAGTTGGTTCTGTGTTGGGGGTATTAAAAAAAAAAAAGGTCTGGACAAACAGGTACTCATCCTGAAATCTCTCTGCTTTCGGGATTTGCCTTAATTTTTGTCTGTGGTTGGTTGTCACTGGACTGCTGGCACTTCTTTGTGGATCCCATCTGTTGGAAAGAGCACGTGTCTACAGAGATCCTTGGCTGGGGTGACAGACACAAACCGATGCCCAGGCAGGGGCAGGGGGGGTCCTGGAGCACAGGCAGGCTCTCCCCTCCCTTGTTTCATGGTAGCTGGTAGGGAAGTGGCCGGTCCTGGTGAAAAAGCAGTAAGAGTATGGGTTTGTACAGGGCTTGTAGCTGTGGTGGTGGGCAGTTAATGCACATGGGGATGTTCTGCCCGTTTATATGGTTGTATATAAACAATCCTCTTGATGTACTGAGTGCATAAACACATGGGCAAAAGCTATCGGCAAAGCACAGTCCCGGTGTTGCTGCACAGCGACTGTCACATTAACTGGAAAGAATCGTCTCAACAAGCAGGCTGAGCGTGCAGGGCTTCCCGCCCTCGGCCTGCTGCCCTGAACTCAGGCCGGGCCTGGTGCCTGAGGGAGGCCCTCACGCCTCACCCGGCGGGGCTGGCGTGGAGAGGGTCTCTGTGGCTGCTGCCAGCAAAACACTTCATAGACCAGTCAGGGATCAAACATGCCTTGCAGTCCTTTGCTTAAGTGCTTAACATACACTATGGTAACTGGTTTTCCCTTTTGTTATTTGGGCATGTTGAGTTTTCTTCTTTTTCTTTCCTGCATTTCCAGTTTCTCCAGCTGAATGTCAGGGTGCTGCGAGGGGCGGTGGCAGCGGGGGCTCCCCATGGGGCTGTCAGGGCAGGGCCTG
>NW_009630662.1:863-7319 GCF_000690535.1 Cariama cristata | reverse complement strand
AGGTTGTGGGACCACAGTAGGGAGCTGGAAACTGGCCCTGCTGTGGTGTTGCTGGGGCAGGGGCTGATGGCCTTGGGGGGCTGACATGGGATCCTGGGCCACGGGCAGGTGGAGGAAGCCCAGGGGCAGGCAGGGACAGGCAGGCCTGTGGGTGCCCATGGGGACCAGATCCTGGATGCTCAGGGTACTTGTCCTGTGTGTTTTGAAAGTATATTTATTTTTACCACAGTTAAACAGGTACCCTGATATCCTGGGGACATGAAACACAGTGCAGAATTCAGTTCTTGCTGCATTATTGTATGCCAAAAAAAACCAACCCAAACAAACACCAGTCTTTCATCATTTGAGAAAAATGTAGCTGAAATAAAATTCCATCTCTTATAAACAAGACCTCTCTCCTGTGAACCCATTGTAGCTGGTGAAGTGCCCCATGCCATAGTCTGCAGAACCCTGCGAAAAATATCTTGGGGGATGCAAAGTGTTGCCATCCATCTCAGTAGTGTGTTTCTTCAGAAACCTAACAATGACCGTGTAATTTTCAGCGTTATTAATGAGTTAACCTACTGGTGATTCTAACAGAAATGAGTGGCACAAGAATTTTATCCCCAAACCCATCTCCACAATGCAAAGGCAATTCCTATGCAAGCTGTATTTTTAAAAAGCTGGTCTTTATTTTCTCTGCAACTTTGGCTTCTCCCTTTGGCACACTGCGTGAGGATCATGTGTACAAGTCCTTACTATTAGCTGCATGAGCAGAATAGAGTTGAAGTAAGTTGGTATGGAGCAGGAGGTATGTGTGTCTTGGGAGGAACAGCAATGACAAAATCATTTGGGTTTTATTTTTCAAGTCATGAAATATGCTGGCATTATAATGTTGCCAAATCTTAAAAGAGTTAGGGAAGAGAAAAGGTATCACACTATGCTATGTCTTGTCCACCATTTTGTTGGTTTTTTGTTATAGCAAATACTTTTAAAAAGCTTAGCCTTGGATTCCAAGGCCATGCTTTATAGCAGCAACAATCTGTAGCTCAGCATCAAACTCTTTAAAAAAAAAAAATTAACATTTTCTAATTGCTTCCTATAATAATGTCCATTTCTGTTCCAGTCAGCTATCTCTGAACTCCCTTCTACACACACACACACAAATCTTTCAGGCTATTTTACTGGTCAGCTTTCATCAATGCAATTGCTTTCTTATGGAAATATTCACACCCTGAAGTGCAGTTCCCAAGTTTTATAGCACACACAGTGTTCCTATTTGCAGTGTTGTCAGGTAATTTCTTCTTGCACGTAAACCTTTCTCGTAATTAACAATGTTAGTAATGCATACATTGGGGGATTTAGGTAAGGGAAAAACACCAAGGTAATATTATACATAATATATCCAGATTTAATAAATAGAGAATTTTCATTCACCTAAAAGTCCATAGCAGCAGTGAAGATGTGGAAATCGCTTGGATGCATTTACAATTGAATTGTATGAATTCAGACTTTCTTGGGGTTCCCAATCCCTGTTATCATGTCTGTGTTTCTTACAATTAATGTATATAACCCCACCACGCTCTGATGAGAGAAACAGCTTGAACTTTGTTATCACAGAAGGGACACCAAAAGGTGGCTGAGACAGGGTTTTGCAGTGCTTAGTTTTTACCCTAGCAGGACATCTGGCAGGCAGATGCCTTGCACCGTAGGACAGGAGTTGCTACAGAGGTTTAAGTTGTTGTTCTTCACTTGAAGGCCTGCTATTAAGGGAACTTGCTCAAGTAAGGATTTAGAGAAAAGCTCCTTATTCTCTAAAGATGCCTTGTCAAACCTTGCACAGTAGTAAAATTAATTTTCTGCTGTCTGGTGAGGCTACCCACATGTCTGAACTGAAGAGCTGGCTGGTTCCAGATCAGCTCTCAGCTGCACGAGGGCCCGCTCTTGCCAGAAAGGACTGAATTATATCCCAGCCTTTACCTGGCTGCGGAGATGCCTTCAATGCCCATCTTCTGCTCCTCAAGTTCTGCTAAACATCTTTCAGAAACTTTTAGATAGAAATGACAGCTGGTATACTAGCAAGAAGAAAACCCAAATGTGAACACTGAATGTTGATTAAAAGCATCACAGCATCAGCTCTGTGTGTGTTTTTTTTCAAATGAACTTCGAAAAATAGAGAATTCTTCTCTAAAATCTTTTACAGCATATGTTGGATCTCCATGTAAGACCTTGCATGTCCCTCTGGTACAGCTATTTCTCACACAACCTGGCAAAAATCAATACTTGGCCACGGTTGCAACATGTATGTAAGGTCTGAGAGCCACTGAACCTCCTTCAGCTGCCCTGGCATTTCACGGGAGGCGCTTAGCTCCTTGGAGGCACTGACCCTCTCTACAAAGCTCTGTGTTGTAGCTTTAAAATACCTCCAGCATTCTGAGGGGCTCCAAGCAACTTTAGTAGTTTCCATTAGTAAGTTAGCTTTGTTTGGCATTGTCATTTAGTTCAGAAACCATCTGCAAGTAATCACGACCTCTTGTTTAGCTGTATCACCTTGTACCAGGCAGGCTGGAGATAGAAATAATTACACATACCAGAAGCCAACTTTGTTATGTAAAATGAACAAAAAACCCATCGGCATCACTGCCAGCAAAACAACCATTGTCCATTATTTTCCCTTGTAGCTATTAAAATGAAGTTGAACAGAATCCATGACTTCTGAATGAACATACGCTCTTTTCAAAACAGGAATTTCCCGAATTTTGCCAAGTTTCCTTTTGTCTCATGGGAGCTGGCTTCGGTGGTAGAGTGCAGCGATACTACATGCTGCTTTCGGCCATCTTCAAGTGACCTTCAGACTGAAAAGCAAGCAGTGGGTGTACGTGGAAGGAGGGACAGGAGGAGCAGGGATGGCTTGGAAGGAGAGGGATGGAGAAATAAGGGAAGGATTGTAGTGCAAACAGAGATCTCCAGGAATAGTTTCAGTCTTGGAGCTGCAATAAGTCATCTTTGTCAGAGTGAGAGCAGGCTTGTGTGCTCTTGTACTGGCAGCATCTGGGCTCTCAGTCATGCTGTTCCTCACCCGTTATCCTGCAAGGAGCAGTGTGAGCCTTGGCTGGATTTGTTGAAAGGAGATGTCCGTGTCTGATCAGGAGCCCTTGTAGAAAATAAGCATGCTGAACTTTTTGGAAATAGACATTTTTCAGTGACAAAATGATTGAGCATGATTGCCCCTTTAGAGCACCACACAGCTAATGTAAAGGGTTTAGCAATTCAGCTTCTGTTTCAATTAGTCCCGCGTGCATCTTAGACTGTATGCTTCATTTCCCAGTTTGTAGGACTAAAAATGCACGTGGGTGCAGGTGAGGGCCATGAGGGCACTAACAGACTTTGATTGCCCTGACCACCCTCACCTGGGACCCCACCCACACCCTCTCCCCAGGAGCCCTACTTCAGCTCAGCCCAGGGCCTTTAATTCTCTCCTAAGACAGGCCACAAGAGTGGCTGCCCTTAGTCCTGCTCCTGAGTTGTTGTGGGGATTTGCTGGGCTGCACGCTGATGTGATGTGTGCGTTGCCTGATGCTTGCTGGATGACTGATGGGAGCTGTTGCTGTCACCACCCTGCTCCTTGGTGCCTTCCATGTTTTGCTTGTGATAAACCTCATTTTTACAAGTGTTCCTTGATACAAGCATGAAAGTTCCTGTTACAGGAGAGCACTTCCCAGAGATGTCTAAAGAGACTACGTGTTTGGGAATATATTCTTTGTACAACACATGAGTTAATAGTGTAGTTAACTTGTTCTGGACGTTATAGCTGCTAGATGGCTCAGCTGCTAGAAAGCACTGATGTGACATTGATATTTATGATGACTTAATAATGTTCTGGGTGTTAGAATAAAATGACAAAATCTGTTCACATGTAACTTCCAGAAAGAATTAAGTTACAAGCTTTGATGATTGGGCAGCTTGTTTGTGTTTCTCTTCTGATGCCAGCATGTATTGGTAGAAATTTTATCAATGGGCGGTTCGTTTGAAATGCTTTATTGACATCCTCTCTCTGTAGCGCAAGTAAACATCTAATCCAGCAAACAAGTTGGCATTATGGTAATCACAAATTTGGCCATGTACTCTGTGGCTCCAGGTGGTAAATATGATCATTGCAGGAGGAAGAGTGGAGGTGTCCCCTGGCAGATGGCCTGCAAAGGTCAGGGTTTTGATAAGTGGGACATGACTAGGGAGTCTGCGTGATCACTGCTGGTGCTGGTCATGTTGAATGTGCAGACAATACATGTTTTCAGAAAGAGCAATTTTGGTCTCCTTTCTACTTAATCGCTACTGAAGTGCAGTTGGGAAAACATCATAATACCCTGGGATTCAGTTGTGAACAGATTAAGGGGGCTGGGAGTCCTGCTCCTCAAGCTGAGGAGACAATAGGGACATTTAACCAATCTGTACTGAAATGAAGCAGAACTGCAGGTTCTAGGCTGTAAGAAGACTCGTGATTAAATTTGTCTCTTTTGTGCTTAACAACCTGAGAAATGGCGAAGGAGGCAAGCCAGCTGAGGAGGATGGTGATTAGATAGATGACTGAGGGGAGAAAAAGCTGGCTGCTAATGGGTGTAAGCAGAAGTTAGCAAAATCAGAGCAAGAATGCCAGTGAAGGGATATAGTAGTGAGTACTATAGCAATACATAATGAACTTACTGGGCTTTGGCTTAGGATGTCTGAAGCATTTACATGGAAAACAGACATCACTTTCCATAGAGCAACAGTGTCAGACAGGATTTTTTGTGAAGCAAGCAACAAGGCAGAGAAATATGTAGCTTAGTGAGCCAGAAGAGAGTTGCAGAGCAGTTGCATGGCCATGATAAATAGAAAAGATGGAATTACCACTTTAGGCAGCTCTGAGATTGCAGATCCAGATTTAGGTTTTAGCCTGATCAGGGAGTATCAGGCACTGTAATGCCTCTTAAAAGAATAGGTTTTTAACCAGTAGTGTGCTTCAGGTTAATGAGGGAAGCAGGATGCAATTAGAATTTAATGTGCAAGTTTATTAGGTGTCTAAATGGTGATTCATTAATAGCTGCAAAGGAAGATGGGTATCTTTCGTATTTTATATGCAGTTAGATGATCTCACTTGGGAACATCCCTTAACACATTTAATTAGCCTGAAGAGGGAAAATACGCTGCCTGTGTGTGGTACTGTTATCATTCTGGTCGGTGAAGCAGCCTCCAACACAACACACATCAAATGGGACTCCAGGCTGCTGTGCTAAAAATAGCTGCCTACAGCTTACAAATGCAGCAGAGGCTACGACTGCAGCTTAGAAACATAGACACCTATAGCGCTTAAGAATGTTGAATTCTTGGTTTAAGGAGACCTATATGGCACACATTTGGAAGAAGTGTTACTCTGAGCAATGAAAACCTGTAGTGAGTTTTCTAGAGCATAGGAATAATTTCCCCGGCTGGGAAAAGACAGCTTCCCACCTGGCTGTTGCCACACTTCAAGAAGTGTGAATTTCTACTTAGATGTCTCTGCTCTGCACGCTCCTGCATGGCATTTGGATAACCAAGCTATTCCCAAATAAGCCACCTCTAAATTAGTGTCAGCACAAGGCTTGTAGCAGGATCTGCTACTCAGTCACCCAGTGTAGATGCACCACCTTGCAGATTTGAGGTAAGGCTTGTTTATCTCTCTCTTTAGATCCAGCACAACAATTTAAACTTTTTGAATGGCCAGGGCCTGGGAGAAAGGATGTGATATGCAATGAACAACGCTGATTCCATAGGGCCTTTTCCTTTGACTATGATCTGTTGCCTAAGTTTATGTAGTAAGTATTAAGCCCTCTATGGGAGCCTTTTGGACCAGGATTCCAACTCCTTATTCCATTTAATCTGCAGAGCTGAGGAGTGTGGTGTGATCTGTTGCAATTATTGTTATCAATAACCTTTCCCATAGTCTGGGTAGATGCTGTATGGAATTCCTGGTTCAACAGCCAAGTGGGGACACTCAAACGCAGGACTAATGTTAAATGTTGAGTGAGGAAGTTAGCATGCTTGCTTTAATTTTACCCTGTTAATGCCAGTGCTGCTTAATCTTAGAGATGACAATGTAGTCTAATTTAAGATAAACATTTTAGTCAATTGAGCTAAACATAAATAGATATGAATGTAGGTATGCCAATGTTTAAGAATTTGTAGGGAGTTATGTTTTATTAAGAGCAACTGATATGAATGAGAGGGAGAAAAGGTGAATCTTTTAGGTACAGGCATCCTTCATAAGCTTTACTATGTTCCTAGAAAATTTATCAACTATATCTGTTGGATTAAAACAAAACAACTCGTAAATATTTTTTCAGATTCCAGGCCTGATTTTCTATCTATTCCTATACCATTACAGCAAGACTTTTTTTAAAGCAATTTTCACCCTGAACAGCTTCATTATAAAAAGACTTATTCTAATTTTTTCATTCCCCC
>NW_009630662.1:0-853 GCF_000690535.1 Cariama cristata | reverse complement strand
CCGATATTTGTGTATCTGTATTTTTCCCCTGCTCCTCTCTTGTCACTTTACCACTGAGAAAGGTGCAACAAAAGCGAGAAGAAGGAGAGAAGGGAAAAAACATACCAATTAAAATGTAGAGCACTGTACAACTGCCTTAGTTTTCTTAAATGGAATCAGGAAAAATGACAAGGTATTTTAATATCACAGGTGGGTTTTATGCCAATAAAAGCTGCTATTCTAACCGCCTGCCTTTCTGAGGGGCTCTCCCTGATTCTGCCCCCCTTGCAGAATCATAGAATCGTATAATTGTTTAGGTTGGAAAGGACCTTTAGGATCAAGTCCAACCGTAAACCTAGCATGGCCAAGTCCACCACTAAATCATGTCCCTAAGCACCACATCTACACATCCTTTAAATGCCTTCAGGGATGGTGACTCTACCACTTCCCTGGGCAGCCTTTCCCAGTGCCTGACAACCCTTTAGGTGAAGAAATTCTTCCTAATATTCAACCTGAACCTCCCCTGGCGCAACTTGAGGCTGTTTCCTCTTGTCCTATTGCTCGTTATTTGGGAGAAGAGACCAACCCCAACCTCACTACAACCTCCTTTCAGGTAGTTGTAGAGAGAGATCAGGTCTTCCCTCAGCCCCCTTTTCTCCAGGCCAAACAACCCCAGTTCCCTCAGCCGCTCCACATCAGACTTGTGCTCCAGACCATTCACTGCCTTCCTTGCGCTGCTCTGGACTTACTCCAGCACCTCAAGGTCTTTCTTGTAGTGAGGGGCCCAAAACTGGACACAGCACTTGAGGTGTGGCCTCACCAGTGCTGAATACAGGGGGACAACTCCTTCCCTAGTCCTGCTGGCCACACTGTT
>NW_009630661.1:0-26134 GCF_000690535.1 Cariama cristata | reverse complement strand
AAAAGGCCCCAGAATAGTTTTTCCCTTGTAGTGTCAGGCAGTTAACTGTATTTCCCCGAATCATTATATGCTAAATTAAACCGAATATTCAACGTGATGTGCTGTTTACAGGGCTGAAATGTACCGTACGCATAACTTTTACCTCTCAAGTAGCAAACAAGTGTTGCAAGCCAAGTCTAAATAATAAATTGCTCGATGCTGCCATCTCCAGGACAGTTTGAAATGGTCCCAGCTCATCTCCTGCATTCAGGAGAGACGACCCGCCTGAAGGTTTTATCTTCTTTTTGTTTTGGGTTGGGGTTTTTTGTTTGTTTTTCTCTAGCGCCATTTCTCTTGCTAGGTCACTCTGGATATCCCGTGCAGTGCAGCGATCTTTAATCCACCCTTTGCTGGCACTGCCCTGCCAGAGCAGGCTGTTCCCCAGCTGGTTAGAGGTGAAAGAGTGATGGCAACACTCATACCTACTCTTAAGGTTGAAATGCAATACAAAATGATACTTTCGTTTGGATTTATATAGGTCCAAGCATGGAACAAATAATTTAGAGGCTTTTCTAATGTATGTGCCTTACAAAGTTTGTCATCAGGGACATCATGGTTGTACAATTATTTGAGATGAGAAGTTAGCTGGTCAAAAGGTGAAAAATTCCCCTGAAACAGTTGCAGAAAAACATGGAGAACCCGACAGGACAACAAGCAGCACTGCAAGCCACCTTCTCATGTTATCCTATGGATAACCCCATAAAACACAGCATTGTTTAAAGGTGTTTACCAAACACAGGATGACAATTTGTAGGAGTAGAATCTAGCTGGTAAAACACAAGGAATGAGAAGGAAATATAATAATCCATGCTATAACAATAACCTATATAATCATCTCATTCTCTCCTCCACTCCACCCTGTAGTCATGACAAAACCAAATATTTGTGTTGAAAATGAATCCGTTATACATACCTTGAGATAAATCTTACTACAAACCAAACATATTTCCACCTCCAACAAGTAGAATGACAGGAAATTGCTCCCCCAGCCCATGCCATGGAGCTGCAGGACAGAATTGCAGCCTCAAGGCCTATTAAGATCAGCTATCATGGCTGTCATTAATGACAAGGTATGTTTTGTGGGCAGAGGGCACCATCACCGTACACAGATATTGCACTGTACATACTAAAAAGGCAGTGGGTCCTGTGGCAAGAGAGTAGCTCCTAAACCTCCTCTTCCTGTCCCTTCACAAGCATTGCAATGCATGTTTGTGCACAGAATATACGTAGCACTGTTTAATTAAACTTTTTGCACATAGTAGGTAAGGTTATTAATATCAAGTAATAACTTGTATTTGCTCTGCCCCATTCTTTCCTTTTGCAAATGATACACTGATATGAACATGTAAGTGGAATGATCTCTTGACGGAGGATAATAACTACCTGATTTGCATTGTGTTGCACAAGGGAACATGGATTTGAGGGTAAAAGCAGGAGATAGTCCCAGAATCATAGAATATCTCAAGTTGGAAAAGACTCGTAAGGATCATCATACATAACGTACATAAGTGTGCGCACCAGCACACCAGAGAAGAACATACCCTTGCTTTTTCTATTTAAATACTCCCCCCTTCTTTGACAGTGAGCTATTGAGAATTCATGCTTAATTGCAAAGGGGTTCACATACTAGAATATCCTGGCAGAAAATCAAGACATTTCATTCCCTGTATAAATATCCATGGCTATCACACTACATCGCTGTCTCTCTATATAAGAAATTCAGCTGCAATAAATATGAACGAAAAGGCGTTGCTATTTTAGCATCCATGTCCCAACCCTAAATTCCATACAACCAAGTTTCTGCAGTACCCTGCATCCCCACGTTCAGATCACACGCCTCAGAATATATTGGAACTAACCATTCTTTTGGAGACAATATGATTATTTGATGTAGAGAAGGGAAAGGAGCATAATAGAAGAGATAAGGATCAAAGTTCCCATTTTTTATCTGCCTTAGTAAGTGAATGAAGATTAATTTAGCATAGGGTAATCCTATGAGGCATAAAGTGCTTGAAACAATTAGTTCCTATTGTGTCACTACTGAACCTGGCAGAGCAGATAGGTAAGGGCCATGAGATAATCAAAATATGTGTTTTGGTAATGCTGCATTAGTGGAATGCTATCTCAGGAAGGCCACTGTGAGCATTCAAAAGTAATTAAAACATGTAGCGCTGCTTTAGATTACAATGAAGACTAGTTTCTTTTGAAGCCACCTTTACCTGTTTACATATAGACTCTCAGGTAGCTGCCAAAAAGAGGGTTTGGGCAAATTATATTTCTAGCTCCTTGCGGTTTTTGGTTTGGTTTAGTTTTTTGTTGTTGTTTGTTTGTTTGTTTTACATTTGAATAAGAAATGGAATGAAAGTAGGAGTTAAGACTAAACATGCACCCTTAATGCAGTAAGAAAAAAAAACACTTTTCATTTATCTTTTCAGGTGACTGTCATTGGCTGTTGGTCTTTTTTGCCTCTACTGTCACCTACTTTTATTGCTCTTTTTTTTTCCCCAGCCTTTCTCTCCTCTGACAAACCTCTATGCACTTTGCTCACTTTTCTGTGTAACTGACTGTTCTGTTAAAAGGGTGTTAGTCTTATTACTTTCTTCTAGACTTTTAGGGTCTACTGAAAATCTGACTCACAAGGATACAAACCAAAAGAAACATTCCCCAAAGGTGAAGTTACATCACTGTAAGCCTGTAAGAAAAGCAGCATGACTTGTTCACCAGCTTTGTCAATTCACCTTCCAGACCTAACTGACTGACAAGTTGCTTACTCTAACTCCTGCTCCCAGCTGCTCCAAAGACACTTGATTTCATCTTCTACATCCAACTCTTCAGTTAAAACAGTTCTAGAAAACCCCTCCAGTTCTGAGCAGAATCTCATGAAAAAATAACAGGTCAGGAAATCAAAACTTTCTGAACATTATTTTCCTCCATTTCCTCCTGAGTTTGAATCCAGGAGCAGGAAGAATGAGTTGCTCTGCAAGGGAAGAGGACCCAGGTGCCAAGGGGCAGTGAGGCAGGTGGGCAGTGACCTCCACAATAGTAGCCCACTCCTATTGCACCTAAACAAGGTGAACAGGGCAAGCTGGTGACAGAAACCAGAATCACAGAATAGGTGAGGTTGGGAGGGACCTCCAGAGATTGTCTAGTCCACCCGCTGCCCCCATTTTAGGCAGGGTAAAGCATAGCAAGTTGTTCAGGTCCTTTGTCCCATTCAGTTTTTAACATCTCCACAGATGGAGATCCCACATTGTCTCTGGGTAACCTGTCTCAGTGTTTGACCACCCTCACAGCAAGAAAGATTTTTCTTACATTTAACAGAATTCTCTGTATTTCAGTTTGTGCCCATTGCCTTTTGTCCTGACACCGGGCACCATGGAGAAGAGCCTAGCTCTGTCCCTCCCATCACATCAACACAGGTATGTTCTGGCCCTTGTTCCAAGGTTGATTTGATTGCATATTTTATTTAAGCTCATTTGTAGTATTTACGTTTCTATATTCAACAGTAAAGATGAAACTTGTGTAACTCCTCCTTCAAAAATAGCATGGTTGACTCTAAACCAGTTAAATCATTACTTAAGTAAACAAGTCGTTTAATTTCTCTGTTAAAGGAATGGTGGTAATACCATGATTACAGTGGAAATGCAAAACAACAGATCTTACATCCCTGACTTCTACTGTCATCCCTTTGAGGCAAATCAAGAACACATATGGAATGACTAATTATAATCTTCAAATTTATTACATTATGAACAGTAAGCGTATCTGATTGTTAGCAGCTGTATTCCACTATCACAGTAACAAGAACTAGAAAATTCTAAGTCATCATTTCCATACCTCACTTACTAGGATTGTTTCTGTAGTGTATTCTCCAGTTCATGTGTAAAACAGTTTTACTTGTATCAGCATTTAGACAGAGCTCATACATTAATTACATGAAATATTTAAGTTATGTTCTAGTGATCAATTAACCAGCTTTCATCTTAAAAACCACAGTAGTAGTTCATACAGATCATATTTTTTGTATTTTCCTGCCTCCCTATGTACCTTCATATTTCTCTGTTTAAAGAAGCCAGAAAAGATAAAACATCATTCCTGTGCTTTCCATCAGGGAATATGGATATCCCACTGAAGTATCACTAAACTAACAGGAAGCTAAGCAATACTAAGCAATACTTAGATAATTCCCAGACTACACTGATCAACCTTCAGCTTTGCATCTATTATCTTTAGATTTCCATCTTGTAATATGTTCAGAAAAGGTTTCGATGCTTCACAGACTTTTTTTTTTTTTTGCTTTAATTCTGTCTCCTTCCCCACAGACAATTTTGCCTGGAGCATGAATTTCAAAAGGGGAGTTACAGAATCTTTTATCCAATTTATAATAATTTTTGTCTGTGCATGGCTTAAAGCAATGGTCTCAAGCAGTTTTTGACTGAGGAAGGCAGTTTTTTAAGTCCATGGGGTTTTGTTTTGTTTTTTACCACTGTGGCAAAGTCCACAGATGCATGAAAATGAAAGCCAAATAGAGGTTTTGCCCACAGTTACTTGATGATAGCAGCAAGTCTTGGTCTTGGTCAGCGTCAGCTTTATGTCATCTTTTAGGTGTCATGGTGTTTAACCATGAATAATAGATAAAGCAGAAGGTAATGTGTCTATTATTGCCTGCAGTGCTATTTAGCAGTTACAGAAGAAAAGGAGAAAAGGTGTTGATCCTTACCGTATTCCATGGGCGAAAGCCTTCTGAGGCGAGAATCAGCTACCTGTCTGCTCGCTCTGCTGAACGGAGCCAGGCTGTGCTGACCCATCTGCTCCTACTACACGCCACTGAGGTGGGTTAACTGTACTTTGAGGTCCGCTGTGTCAGAAGCTGCATAGAAAGTGTGCAGCATGAAGTCAGAAATCCTTCCTTTGGCCATAAGGAAGCTGCCTGCGACCAGCTGTCTTTGCTGCTAGTCCTTGCGCTGCAGTCTGGTCTCAGGGCTGATTACTTCCAAGCAGGACGCACTGCTGGTATTTGATCATTACTGATTTCTCAGTTGTGTTAATCAGGAATGGAGGACTGAAAATGGGATAACAAAGCAAAAGAGTAAGCAACGGTTTCTACAGAAAAAGGAGTATTACTGTGTTTTCCACAGAGCTTAGCAGTTGAGCTTAAAAACCCAACTCATGTCCACTGATAGTGGACAAAATTTATTGATTTTTATCGACCTAGGAAGGCATGGACTCATTTCAAAGGCTGCAGCTGTGATTCAGGGTTCCTTGAGCTTTCACTTGTGTGATAGGATCAAGCTTAATCATGGCCTGCTGAGCATAAATGGAACATACTTTCTTGGTCTCTGCTCTTTCAAAGAATTACTAAAGGTTCAAAGAGTTGCAGGAAAGCCTCATAACGCTATGTGATGCTGGGCAATAAAATGGTAAATGTAAACGCATGCAGGATAAAGCAGTTCTGACTACATACTCAGTGACAGGCTCTGAGTTAATTACAGCTACTTTTGAAGAAGGTCTTGGAATTGCAAGAGATAGCTCTATGAAAACATCAGCTCAATACTCTTATGTAGTCAAAAAGCAAATAGAACATTAGGAATTATCATGTAAGGGAGAGAAAAAATGGAGAACAATTTTTTTTTAGCTGTATAATCTATTGTGCACCTTGTCTTTGACTACTGTGGAAAAATTCTACCTTCTGGTCTTGAAAACAATATTAAAGAATTGGAAAAAGATAAGAGTAAATGATCAAAGATAGCTGAAACTGAGCTAGCAGACTACAGTTTTTCAGGCTGGAAAAAGACTGGCTGAGAAGGGATGTGACAGATACCCAGAAATATCATTACTGGTGTGGAGAAGGTGAAAAAGGATTGATTGTTCCAATACAAAAAGATAAAGGACATGGACTAAAACTAGAAGGTTCAAAACAAATAAAAAAATTACTTATTCAGACAATGTCAATGAACCTGTGAAATCATTGCCACAGGATGCTGTGACTTGAAAAGAATGATAAAAAAAATAAAAATCAGTGGACAAATACTTGGGGAAGGTCTTTCCATCCCATACAAAGACACCACAGCCAGCTCCAGAACTGCATAAGGTGCAGATCTGCAGCAGCTGGGAGTGTTCTGGATAAGTGCCACTATGTATGGGTCTTACTCTTGTACGTGCCTCTCACCAAATAGCAGCCTAGGTGGACCTTGGTATGATGCAGCACACACATGCTTATGTTTTTAAGATTAACTTCACTTGATCCTGTAAGAGTTCTTCGATAACTCTTCACACTTTCCAGGTTTGAATCCATGTGCACAGCCTCCTATAGTATGACAAAGTTCTGTAAAAACTACTGTTATTTGTGAGCCATTACTTGATTGTGCAATTTTGTTAATGCAAATTTTGAGTCAACTGAAGGGGACTGCAGAACTAGATTTTGGACTCAGTTTAATGAAAATTCATATTCATGGCACACAATGGGGATTAGTAATCTAAGTATATTCCAATTTTAAAATTTTTATTATTCCAATGCTTCAGCTTCTTCTTGGTCAGGAAGCACAATCTACTAAGCTTCACTTCCTAGCCAGTAAGAACCAAAATAAGTGCATCCCAAAAACTTCATGATTTGCAAATAGTTAATTACAGTATTAGATTGCACGTAACGTCTTTTGAGGTCACACTAGCGATACTGCACCGTTACTTTTCATTGGACAACTTTTGGAACGTACATTCTGTTAAATCCCTATTGTCCCTTTTGTACATATTGCTTATTGATTTTTTTTTAATGAGAGATGGTCAGTGGAGTCCAACTTTCAGAAGGTTTTCTCAGAGTAAAGAAATGTTGAGATTTCAAAGCACAAGCTCAACAGGATGTATCTCAGTAATCTTCTGGACACAACATGGCATAGTATAAGAGGTAGCATCAAGTCCAATCTGTGAGTAGTCTCCAGAGTTAAAGCATAACAAATGATGAAGCAGTGCAGATGAGGACACCCCTTTCCATCTTTCAACAGTTACTGCATTGTACCATTTTAAAATACCAAAGGAAAAAAAAAAAAAAGACAAAATTGTTTCTTTCATCCTGAGAAATTCATATGGATATTTGTAAAACAAAGTTTTCTACATTTAAGAAACACACAGAGTTGTAAACAGTGACATTAATTCTACATCATTTAAACAGGAACATTTAGGAAACTGCCAAATATCCTTTTAAGTTACTGAGGTAAGGAATCCACAGACTTTTTAAAAAGAGCTATTGGACGGGGAATGATCCAGAGTACAAATTAAATGACTTGCTTAGAATCCCATACCTCTCCTAAACCATACTATCTTAACAGTTTCTGGGATGAGACTCAGAAAATATCCATGTGCTAGTGTGTGATGCAATCAGCACTGATGTAGTAATTTCACTATTTATACGCTGTTTTCATTACACCTTGCATGCAAAAAACCTTTGCATATTGGAATCAATACCACAGATAACATAATTGTGACACCTCTCATAGCAAATGGCCTTTCTAGGATGATCTGAACAGGACTTCTCTTGGAATCACCTTAACTGGATACAGTTATCACCAGTCTTCATCTGTTTCCTGTTCCTATTTGCAGATTTCTGCAAAATATTTTTAACCATATGCCCATAAGGAGGCCTTACATCAGGCATCAAGAAGTTGTACGGTAAAACAGAAGTTGTCACCCAAAGTCTGTTTTTACCTTGATTTCTAGATGCACCTGTAGCTGGTTCAAGTACAGATCACTAGCTGCAGTTTTTCAGAGCGACCTCTCTAAGCTTTAAATATAAGAATATGGCATAAGCACACTTATTACTATGCTTTATGTTTTAGTTGGCTCCAGTTGCCAAAAGGTTTAATCTGCATTTGGGGAGGATTTGCAAGGTGGATGGGGGGAGTCTATCAAGCACTAAAAAATATTTACTTTCATATATGCCCACTGATGAGTAAGCATGCCTGCAAGTTCATGCATTTTATCATGCAGAGGAAGGCACTGAAAGAATTTAAATCCCATTTTCAAATTATTCAATTTTCTTCGTACTTTCAGGACTCAATTTTCATGACTGATCTCAGACAAAAAGCATATTTAGGAAATCTTAGACAAAATCCAATCAATTGTTTTGAGTTCTCTGTCTTCATGAAAAAATAACCCAAACTACATTTTCTTTTTTACTACTATTCAAATGTTCCCTTTTCTAGCTTGCTTGGAATAGTCTAGTCAAAATCCATTAATTTCTCTCAACTCCTACTTCTATGTAGCGCAGGTTTGCTGTATATAATGGAAGGCAGCACATGCATTTAAAATGTTAGCACAGTAGTTACCACTTAAATGATACATGCCAAATTAGAACAGTCATTTTTGGGGACATCGCTGAAGAAACTCGTTTCAGCCTAATGGAAGATAATAACTGCTACTTACTTGGAACATCATCACTATTATTGCTTAAATAAGGTCAAAATTAATTAACAGGTCATGAGCAAGAATATTCTCAAAAATGCTTGCTGATCCTGGTTCCTGCAAATATTTTATAGACTCAGCTGAAGGTGCGGAGAGGAACTACGGCAGGTACTCCTCCAGAAGGACCAAGGTCCTGCGTGGACCATGGATGACATCGACCAGTCCTGTGCAAACACTTCTGATACGCTGAGCACCTGAAATAGCACCAGTCACTCATGACTGGGCACCCCCCCCAACCATTTAAACATCTTGATCACCCCAAAGAGGTGATTAGAAATACTGATTTCTCAGATTAGAAATACTGATCCGATTCAAGAGCATAGAAGAGCTAATTGAAGTAATGGAGTTTGGGGGAAGTTCAGGAATGGCAAGCAATATTGATTATGTTTCCAGAAACACATGCATTAATGGGACCCCAATCCATGGAAACTGCTCTATTCAAGGGAGGATTTAGTAATGGTAATAGCAACTTCTTTTTTAAATACAAATGAACAAGAAAATCAAATGTGAACAAATATTATCTGCCTTCTTAAAACATTATTTCTCTATATACATTTTACTATGTCAAATGTTTTAGAATTGACCAAGAAAATCAGACACTGGTCCCAGAAAGCCAGCAGTTTTACCCTGTAGGCTAAAGTTTCTAAGATTTTTTTTCAATTATTGTAGAACTGTACACAGATTAAATTACTTAAATACTCAGAGTTGTTTTGTTATGTGTCTACGATCTACCAGGTTCAAAAAAGACTGTGATAAAATAATAGGTTTTCTTTTCCATCTTCAATTCTCCATCTGAGGTGGTTTGCATTAGAGATGACTTTAGGACTATCACAAAAAAGGTCTAATTTTTGTCTTTCATGAGCAAAGCAGGCAACTTGAATGTATGTTACTAAAAGCTGTTTACCAAACCAGCATGTACATTTATCCCTAAATAAATCTGTCAAACAGTGCTGTTACATAATTTGTTTCTAGCAAGTACTTTGAAGAATTGCTATTCAACAGATACTGGAACTTCCTTCCAAAAATTGCCTTTTTGGGATATATCCTTCTTTCTTAATATCAGAAACAAGAAGAAAGGAAACAGCCTGTCATCCAAGTACAGTGTTGATCTAGCCATAAAACAATTATTGAGCTCATTTTTAATATAAAAAATATTAATTTTTTTACATCAGTTCAAACTCCATTTCATTAATAAACCGAGGAGATCCAAGTTACTGTTAATTCCAGGGCCAAGGCAAACTGTTTCTGTTTACAGTGAAAATATTCCAGCAGAAAGGGAAGTGTAGTATATATAGAAAGAAAAGGAAATACTAATTTATGCACATATGTTTATCTGGAAAAGCTGTATTAGTTGAATTAAGGAAAATATCATGGAGCAGAATGAGACAAAGAGACCATTAACTGTGAGGCAAACATGACAAATCAAATATTCACCCAAGAGTTTAATTTTTAAAATTCTGATAGCTCTTTTAGAAGACATATATCATGTCACATCCAATTTACAGATCCTCTGAAGTTACACAATTAAGAGAAAGGGGCTCTGCTGTTCCTGTATGGGAGTTCTCGGGCTCTTCCATTCTCTCCTGTTTCTTAGCCAGGATCTGCACTCACGCCGAGACTTGCATCTTAACAAACCCTACAGCTATAATTATAAATAAAAAAAGTTCTGACTAGCCACTATTATTGTCAACAGCAATTGCTTTTCTCAAAAATTAAGCCAAGTTATCTAAACTAAATGGCATCTGGTCTCCATAGTGTGCATGCTAAAATTAGAAAAAACTACTTGCTGCCCTAATACTGTACTCAGCATGATGTAGGTAATACAAACAGAGCAGGATTTCCACCTTCCACAGACTGCTCCTATAAATTTAAATAAAAAAATTGAGCTGACAAATCAATTTTCTTAAAACAAAATAACATTTTTTCATTAACTTTGGACACCACAAGCCAGATCTTTAAAGAAATCCAGGTGCCTAATTTTCATTAATTTCAAAGAGAACAGAGAAAGCTTGTTGCAAGAAAGATTGCCCATGAAAATGCTAATTAGTAATTTGTAATGTTAATGCTAATAAGTAAAATAAGTAAATTTCTTATTTCTTTTGCTATGCATTCACATACAGCCACAGACACAAGCATTAAATAATAGTATTTACACATGCAAGTTAAATACATGAATACAACACATTAGAGTTATTGCTATCAGGTGATTTTTAGTGCTGAAAATTATTTTGCATCTATTTGGCATGCACGGTGCTACAGCAGCTTCAGCCATTTAACAGTCTCTGCTGACAAACAGGAGAAGGTCTCTGTGCCTATTATTCTCTGCTAGCTTTTCTAACCACTTTAATGCATTAATTCTTGAGGATGTTTTAGTTAATTTACATAAATACATCCTCCCCTCCTATTACGTTATTACATGCATTATATTATTTTTTACAAAGCATCACTGGGGATTATTAGTAGCCAACAGATTCAGAGAACACTGTCATTGCCATACAGTCCAGAAAAAGAGTCTAGGAGCACCCTGTTTCCATGGTCTCCTTATACAGATTTACATGCTGGTGTTTACACTGAAAGTACAGCAAGTAGCTGTTTTTTCTCAAGACATGAAACCAGCTAAGGAGAGCAGGGTCTCAAAGTGAATAACATCTGCATTTTTTTCTAATATAGACAGGAAGAAAACATTTACTGATTGACAGATTTAGGTAGACTGAAAGGAGCCAGCAGAGCCCAATTGTAAAATCTGGGAAAAATCAGGATGATTATAAAACGGGGAGGGCAGCAAGTGGCAATATTTGTTTGATTTCCAGAGCTGCCCTTCATGTAACTACAGTGTGATTAGGAGATGTGCTGCTTAGCCCAGTGCAGTGACTGACAGGACCATGCTCCTGACTTTGCATCCTGTATTTGAAGAAAGCTGGAGCTAAAGCTCTAAAACTCAAGGGCTGAGTTGCAGAACACAAAGCTGAGGTTTCCTCGTTCTATATAGTTTTTACATATGAGGCTATTCACTGCAGGAATCCTACCTTTGTTCTTTTCTTTGAGGGCTCTTAGTTCAAGGACCAGATTTTGAGTAAATATGGAGCAGTTCCACTTATTTTGTCACCCAAGATCTCCCCAGGTTTGCACCATTTAGATTTATCTAGCTGTTTGGATCACTTCTGTATTTATTGTTTCACATTACAAGTACAAAACTAGTGTAAATACTGTAAAGTTAAATATTTGAATAAATACTGAATAAATATTCAGTATATTTTGCACCCTATCATTTCCTTGTTGTTACTGTCAGCATTCACAGAGGCTGCCTTCAGACACCTCTGTGTCCATTTGCAGTTCCTCTGTTTGTTTTCTCAGAGAGAAATCTTGTAAGGATCAGACAATTTTCCAATTTGAGTATTTTTTACCAAAAAGAAAATCTGAACATGCTACTAAGGATATTCTGATTTCTGTAGATGACTACAATTGCCTTACTTCTTCCCCCTTTCATAGGATTAAACTAGAAACATGAATATAGTTACTAGACTGTTTTGTCCGTTTCTTCTACTATTTCTAAAAATAGCACCCAGGAGATACGAACGAATGAATTTTGATTTTCATATGGGGACAGGATACCTCTTGGGCTTTTTAAGCCTTTAAAAATTATTTAGCAGTAATGACAGATGCAAGACTGACATCCTAATACAATGAAACCCTCAATTTATCCGTGCTATCAGCAAAGCTCCAGTTATTGCATGATTTTATAGCTATGCAGTTTGTTACTGATTAATTCCTTCCTATACAATAGTGATTAATAATCTCAGCTTCTGTTGTTTAAAACAGATGTTTCTGGCCACACAATGACAAAGATCAACTTAAACAGATGAACAGAGTATAAATAATGTCTTCTTGAGTCTGCAGAACAACCTGAAAAAATTTTAATGGAGAGATCTGCTTCCCCCTAATCATCTGAAAGGGTTGTCAAGTCTGGAACTGAAAGATAAGTTAAAATGTTGCCCTCAGTAATTATTTCTATATGGAGAATTTCAGCAGAAGCATCCAGCTTTTGTTCTTAACCTCCAGTCCGAAGCTGTCCATGTAGTGGGAAAAGTAATAAAAAAATATCCCAGAGGAATTCATTCTCATTATGAAACACTTTCATATTTAACTAACTTCAAATGTTGTCTTTTAACTTTAATTAAGCTACTGTAGAATATCCAGTTTCTTCTGTTACATTAGAGTGCTGTAGGAAACTTGGTATAAAACACAGGTCCAGCTCACTAAACAGCATCAGCGTCCTAAACATATGTGCACCAAGGTCCTGCATATATGTGCTACAGTGGAGTACAGCATCACCAGCCACAGTCTTGTTCTGGTTTTGGTATGAATTACCCTCACTACCTTTCTTTTATTGCCAGAGAGAACTCTAAAAACCAAGGTAGGAAAAGATATCAGTCATGCCCTCCCTCTCAGCTGAACCTGGTGACTCTGATACTGGTATCAGTCACTCCAGAATGAGAATAAACCCATCAGTTACTTTATAGGTGTCCTCTTTATCAGGATTACAGCTGATGAATTGAATTGTAATGTCTGCCTCTGCCATCCAGTTGGAGATTTGCATAGTGCTTCTTGCCCCAACACAGTAGCAATACAACACTGATGTCTACACCACGGTTTGCAAGTCCTGTATTTTATATCTATAACTTTTACACATCAGACCTCAAAGAGGAAGCATGTCTATGAAATAGGTATATACTTTGAAGTCTGAAGACTTGCAGTTGAAATATAGAGCCTTCACAAAGTAGAGTGGAGGCTTGTCAGGGGAACTGGGAAACTGTAGTTGGCACTGTGGAAGCAGCCTTATATAGCCAAGACTTTTTTTTTAATCTGTGATGACAGTCTTCCTTAGTAGCTGCACTCCTCAGAAATGAAGTGACCAACCTCCTGGATGAAGCTTCTGTGAGCAGAAGACAAAACCACCAAAACCTGTTGGCTTGAAACTCCTCATCCAGATGATATCAGAAGGACCACAAATTCAGGTTTAAGTGTTAAAATAATTTAACTGTGCTTCCCCACAGCAACAGTTAACAGGAACAAAGGATAGAATACAAAAGTAAGAGTGAAATAGGAGCTAAGAAATACAGGAGATGGACTCTAAAATCAGACACGGGAGAAGCCTGACCCATACATATGTTTCCCCTTGCCTTGTGAACAGGAGAGATCAGACCAATGAGTGCTGCAGTTTCAGCACCTGAGAACTGGGATGCTATGCTCATATCTGTGATTATAACATTTTATGTGGGTTTCCAGGTCATTATGGACACTATCAAGGTCTTTCACTGTAGGAGCACATAATTCCCACTGAAGTCACCTCACTGGGAAGAGGGTTAGATATTATTCAATCTAAGAAACAAGCCATCTCTTTTGCATATCTGCCTTATTCAGTGAGTTGGACTATGCACAATGAAGACTATAAAGGGTACAAGCCCCCTGGCCAAATCCTTTACCACAGTGGCATGAAAGTAATTTTGGTAGAATCAGCAATGAGTTTGAATCTACACCGGTGAAATATTCAGTAAATGTCTTCTCCAGTGCACAGTGTGAGAGACAGATCTGTTGCCATTGACCTTAATACTACCGATTACTATGTGGTTTGTTGAGTAAGCACTGTGTAAGTCAGCAAGTCAGAAGCATATCCTCTGAATAAAGATAACACTACATCAATATACCATTATTTTAAGCTTACATTAACAACCCAAAAATATTTGTTAAACTTGTAAAAATTGCACCATGTGTAGCCCTCTTTCACTCAGTTCTAATGCAAAAATTCTCTGCAGAATGATCTCACAAGCAAGGACTGCAGAATTGTATATAAGCAACAAGGAATAGTTAGGGTTTGCACGTATAATCTTAACTTTGTCATCTCCACACCTTTATGAAAATGTAATTTTTTTCTAAGAGATTTTAATCCTTCAAGTTTTTCTGAAGAATGCTTAATTTCAGTCCAGTGAGTAATACCTATGCCTTTGCTGGGACTACTGTCTCCAAGAATATCTTCTTTGCAAAAAGACAAAGATTTTGCACCAGTACATGAGCAGATGACTTTCATCATAACACAGTGCTGAATTAAATAGCTCTAAGTAATCTTGGAAGAAAAAAGAAAAGCATGTCACAGATTACTTTTCCCAGGTTTAATTTGTATACCCAAAACTAATGATCCAACATGACCTAAATGGGGAGTGCCACTTTCTGTTCATTGAAAATGCAAATGGTTAAGGACCTTGAAAAGTAGTGCTTGCAGAGGTCAGCTCACTGATCTGTTATCAAAGCTTGCATAATGAAGTGGATGACACAGCCATTGACTTGCATATGGGTTTGTGTATGTCAAAGTAGACCAGCTTAATCTAAAGGTGAATTCAATAATGTTATGCTGAATTGCAGTCAAAAAAAACCTGCAAAAGCCTATGATTAAGGGTCAGCACATCTGGCTTCTGATTTGATGTCAGCTGCTAACCTTTCTTTGACCTTATCCCCTGCAGACTTCCTAACTGGCTATTACTAAAGATATTTTACAATGTCATCTTGCTGACTCTTACTGTGCAGTAGGAAACACCATGGAGCATCACCTTTGTTAAGTTAATTTCAAAACCTCTTCAGCGCACCTGGAAAACTAACATTTTATTTTCATTTCCTAAACCTGCAGTAAATTGTCATCTCACATTGGGAGGGCATGAATGGAAATTATAGGAAAGGTGTTTTTTTTTTTTCCTTTCATAATAACCATTCCATCCATTAGCCAGTGTGATCTCTGGAATTTGCATGCTTTTCATAACAGCATTGGTGACAAATTTATTCATCCTTAGTGTAGCTGTGTGAAACAAACAGCAGAAAATTTTGCTTATGCTATATAGGAAATCATTCACACTGCATGAGACTTCCTACTTTACTGACTTTTATTGTTCTTCCCTTTATTCATTTCCCTATATTTGGCAGGTTAGCGTCCCAGTTCTGTTGATAGGCTGAGGCTTGTTTATGCTTTTGAGTAGGGCAGTCCAAATCTGCCAAAAAATAAGGACAAAGTCTGTTGAGAGGCTGTATCTTTCTGTATAAAAAAAACCCTCAAAAATCCCTCTCAACTTAGATTTCCATTTGCATCAGAAAATAATCTGTTCATTAGAAACAGTTCATAATCTTAAATGTTTCTCTAAGCTCCATACCAACTGATTCTCATCACAAACCAAACAAAAATTACAATTTACAGAAGTGAAAGGTAGATAATTACACTAGTACATCCAGTTATTATATCATTTCCAAGTATAACAAAGGAAGAAAATGAATGGTTTGTTAACACCCATACACAACAGCACACTTTTCTTAGTGAGGATAAATGAACAAGTTTTTCAGCACAATAAATGCCCCAGGGCACCACAAGGATTTATTTCATAATAAAAAAGATACATGGAGAATTTGACCCCTAAATATTTTAGCAATATCAATCAGTTAGAACACACCTTGGAATTGTTTGCAACACTCCCAATTGGTTTTTTTGAGAATGATGTACTATAGGCTCACATACAGGAAAAAAGAATCACCCTATTTCAAATAATACGCTAGCATTCATTTTTTAAAATCTATTTAGATTTGTAAAAGCCTCAAAAAAAGTCGCTGTCCAATACTTATTATATGCATTAAGATATTTCTCTTAGAATTTTACCAGTTATCAGCAATTCCCACTTATTTCACCCCTCCTGCCACATTTAGGGAAAATGGGGCTTAATTATGGAAGCTAGCAGCTGTTGTAGCTCTATAATACATATAAATAATACACCAAAAGACTGTGGGGCCTTTTGGGTTTACTATTTTAATGAAGCAGTATCACAGTTCTAGCTTCTTCCACCATTTCCACTGTACATATCAACAGTAAATCTAATCAACTACATGCGGCATCGCTGAGTAACAGACAGAACCTACTGGGATGTAGCTGAAACCAATGTGAATTTAGAGCTATATCATACGTAGCAGGAGTTGCAAGTCCTGAGCAGGGACTGGGCTTGTCTGCATCATGGCCATTTCAAATTATCAAGTAAATAAATATCAAGCAAATAATAAACATGAAAAATAATGTTCAATAACTTAGTTATCAATATGACTAAACACAGCTTTCATAAACATATCAGGTCCACGCCTGCAAAGCCTCATAGTCACTTTTCTCCATTTCAGCCAAAAATCAAACCTTTATTATCACTTAAAGTCCACTTGGTTCTCAAAACAGGGATTACAACACCTGTGCTGCCATTCCACAATCGAGCAAATTCAGTCCCACTTTGTAGTCATTTCTGCTAGACTAACTGCCACCCGGTCTATATGCCTCCCATTAGCAAAGCCTACCCTGTTAACAAGCAAAAGGACTTTTCGTATATGGCAGAGAGAAGGTGAAGACACTTGCTGGATGTTGTGCTGTCACCGACTCCTTGCATTACTGAGATGGACATAGCCTTCTATAAGCATCAGGAACTGTGTATGCACAAAATACATGTTTCCCTTGCTTCCCATGCAGGCTCTGGTTGGCACATACAGCAGTCTCATTCTGTTTGTGTGAAAGTTTCATATTTTTCCCCATTATGAGTCCCCACAGCCCAGATTGATAGTAGACCCAGCTGTCCTTTATAATTACATTTTAATGACTTAGGATGGTTGTTTGCATTTTGGCAACTTGTTTAATAGTGATGACATTTAAATTGTCACAACTAGGCTTCAAAGTTATCAATTTATTAGATGATCAGGAAACTTCACACCTATGGTGGTGCAGTTTTTTGGCTGCAAACTCAGTAATCCATCAGCACACTGATTTATATAATGAAGGTTATTTCATAGGGATATGCTTTAGTTAATTCAGCCCTGAAAGGGATTGACTTGCACACATTAAAAAGGTTCTGTTTACTTATTTATTATTACTTTAGATTGACAGATACTCTAAAAACACATATTGTGTTTTCTCTTCTGTTGCTTTCTTCATTTCAGTATATTGACTTTTTTGTGCACACATCCATTTATTTCTTCTCCTTCTGCAAATGAACCTGGGATTTGCAGAATCACATACGATTCCTTCAGAGAAACACTTCTCCGATACACTAACAGAAGTACTCAAATACTGCATAGATTATATACTTGATAGATATTTTTTGCCAAGTATTTCAACACCCCTCCCCCAATGGTGTATCAAAACAGGTGTCCAACTTCTTATATAAATGCAGAAGTCATGAGTAGCAGAAAAATTAACCCTGATTGCCTGTTCTGAATATCAGGTTCAATCATAATACTGTCAGCTCCCTGGCATGTTCCCCACAGACTGCTCTCCCTCCTTGCTTCCCATTTCCAACGCAATGGTTGCAAGTCTTTCTAAAGTCTCCTACCCATCCCTGTTTGACCTGTTGTCTGGAAAGGACCCACATGGTACGGGCAGGTAAAGCTGTGTAAGCCTACTCACAAATCCACCAATGCACAGCCCCACGGCTGTCGAGAGGGCACGGCTAAAAATGATCAGTGCTGGACAGGCCTGTTAGACAAAATTGGTATCTTTTGCCACGTCTCCAGTACCCAAGCTCAGCTCTGGGATTTGCATGCACACCCTTGGCCATTCCCATCACCTGGCACAGAGCAGCTCCCCTCACCAAAAAGATGGACCAGGAGCGGCAGCTGCAGGAGGTGCTGAAGCTGCAGCCCATGAGCAACCCACACTTCTGGCAGATGAGACGGAAACTGGTCAATTATTTGGAAGTTACAGGGGGCATCCAGCATGCAGGTAAAATTGCCACACATTAATTTTTCTGGAAATCAACTAAAACACGCTCATCTATGTGGCTGGTGATCGGCATCAACATGGATGTCAGTCATCACTGAGGAAAGCAGCTCTGGCAGGGGCAGGAAGGGGGACTACTGCTCACTGCCAAGTCACCTATATCACAAATGCCACTGCTGAAAGACACCACGCAGATGCAAGCTAACATCTTGTGAGCTCCCACTTACCTCAAGGATTTGGCCCAGTATAGGGTCTGACATATAATCTTTCCTCTGAGAGGGAACTGGCTTTAGTACACAAACAGGAGAAAAAATTCTAATTAATGTACTTCTCTTTACATTTTTGACTGGGTTTTCCTCCTTATCAGCGCTATTACCTTCAAGCAAGCAATCATTAAGTAAACAGATCTCAAAGAAAAGTCATTTCAAGTACAGATTTCTTCCACTGAATTCCCTGGAGTTCCCACTCTGTAGCCCTTGGGCAAAATCCAGCATTAATTTATCTCAAGAATAGGCCAATGCTCATTAATCAAGCGAAGGCCTGGCTGAAATCTTCACAAGCGGCTGTGCAGAACGCTGAGTCACCTTGTTGTAACTGATCTAGGTACTCTGCAATGCCAAAAGCCAAAAAGCTGCCGGAGAACATTATTTTACAGATGGAAAGCCAGTAAAGAGAACAAGGAAAGTAATTTAAAAATATATTTCTCAACCTCATTGGACACAGATCAAAATTAAAACACAGACTGAATAATCAAAATAAACGTGACAGGGAGCAGAAATATGTATTATTCAGCTGCTGAAAGAAAAAGCTGCAAATAGACTCGCACAAGTTTTTAGGAGAGGAGGAAGAGATCCCCAGGGCAATCTCCCAGGAATCCTTTGACTCTGGCAAGTGGGAGGTTCATCTCACTAGTGGCTGAAAAACTTGCCTTTCTACCTAGAAAGCTGAAAGATCCCCAGAAACCTCAACAAAGTCCTAGAAAGTTCGTATAAACACCTATGCAGATGGCTGAGCACTCTCTTTATGCCCTTGTCAGTGCTCATTCCACACCAACCACAACCCCTCTGCCCCGACCTTTGCTTTGGCCCAGCATTGGCCTTAAGTGCAAGATTCCCACTGGGGAGACGGCTTGTGGGACAGGACAGTCCCGAGCTGTAGGGCTTGTTCCAGCTGGGAGCTGTACGGCCGCCTCTCAGCACACGGAGAGGATGATGTGAGTCTTGCCTGTCCCAGCCCCACGAGACAGCCCCAATCTGATCCCAAGCACCTAGCCTTGTGATTTTGTTTAAATAAGATTAGAAAGCTCTATCAGTATAGGATTGACAGGCAATCACCTTCAGCAGAGTGGTAAATAAACTAGAGTAGCAGGACAGCAACCTGTTACAGCTCTTCACACAGTGACTGCACCATGGCAGACTATTTCTCGGCCTCAGCTCCATGTCACGACAGGCAGTCACAGAAGTACAACATGGAGGCATCTCCCACTGCTATCCCAGGTCTGACAGAGGGCTTCCATCTATGTTTGTTGGTGCCACCAACAAGGAGTACTACACCTGTCTACACACTTCTGTCTTTGCCCTGAGAAGACCGCTATGGCTACAGCAGCACTACCACAGAAACGGGTGAAACTTGCTATTTCAAACCAAACTAAAGCCTGATGCTTATTTTCTATACGTACACAACAAAAAGCATCGTCCCCAGCACACTCACCAGTTATCTCCACTCAGCTGCTACATGTAACTTCCAGTATGCTCTAAAGGTAATCAAGAAAAACAGCCCTCAATTTTTATTTAGGTTCGAAGTCCACTGCTTCTAGTTTAGATCTGAATAAAGCATTATGCACCTGAAAGCTTCTCTACTTTTCGCATCTACACTAGCTGATCAAATAAAATATATTTGCCAGAAAATTCTGTTTTGCCAGGTTAGAGTGAAATTTCTCCTGAGCTGAACCTGAGTAACACCCAGCTGCAAAATACAAGCTCCCAGATTTGGTGATATTCAGTAGTTTTACTTAGTTTGATTATAATTCATACATTATTTTCTATGCTAAATATGCTTGAATGCTTCAAAAAGCCAGTTTGGTCTTCACTTAATTTACTTTTCTCTTTTCTACAGGAGCTTTGTAATTTCTACTGAATGTTTTAAAAACAGAATCAATAATGAAAAAAATTTGCTAATGCTTTGATATAACTTACCAGCTTTGATTGCCACTTTCAGATTCACTGCCCTGAATATCATATTTGCCTCTTTCCTACTCTGGAACAACCTCCATGAAGGAGGCCCAGCCCCAAGGTACCTGAGCGAGGGGCAAGGAAGGTCCAGGGGTGGCAGCTGGGTCCAACCAAGAGCCCAAATCCCAGAGCAGCCCACAGTGACAAGGCAGGTTGGAGGAAAGTCTGGGAAGTCAGGATCAGACATGTAGCCAGGATGCCCAGGCTGAGCCACTGGCCCAGATCAGCTGGGCCCATAGCCAGGGCAAGGCTGTGGTGGAGCTGGAGACCAACACTGCTAGAGCCCTAGACGGAAAAGGACCAGAAGCCTAGGTCTGACCTTAAATGGGGTTCCTGGGTCCGTGGGCAGGGGGTGTGGGTAGGGGGACCCAGGTGAGGCTGGTCAGGGGAATTAAGGCCTACCAATGCACTCCGAGTCATGACAGATGCCTTTGCCTTAGTTTTGTCAAACAAAACTTAGTATGTTAAAGACAGCTTTAGAAAGCCCATTAAGTTTAAAACCAACAAAACCCAAAACCAAATAATCAACTCCCATTTCAATATTATGAATATTATGAACATTATTAATATTATTAATATTATGACATACCATGCCTCCTCACTACTTCTGGGATTCAGACTTCCAAGGGACATAGAGCTTCTTTCATGGTATAAAAACAGAAATAAAAAGATTGAATCATGAAGTAAAATTTTAGGACCAGTATTAGCCCCTCTTCCCCACCCCTCCCTCTGCCTCTCAACCTCTCTGCAAGGGACATAAGTCGGGTTGGTGAGCATATACGTTGTAGAACCAAGGTTAGCATAAGAAGACAAAAACATGCAGAACCTGAATTCTACTCATATATCCGTGAGAAAATACAGAGCAAGAAAAGACTTCCAAAAAGGGGCTTAATGTAATTTCTGGAGAAATTCCTTTTCTATCTTTGACAAATCCCTCTTTACAAGGGGTGCCAGATAAAGCCCTCCAGTACCGCCTCTGGATTAGCTCATCTTTGAGAGCTGGGGACCTGGGAGCACTACAAATTGACATTTCATGTCCCTGGGGGAGCACATTGGTTCCACTGTCCTGGCATCCTGCAAGCCAATGGAGCACACAGAGATGTCACCAAATTACTGATACATCTTTGTTATAAAGCAGTTGAACCTTCATAAAAAATTGGATCAAAACCCATGTTTCCATAAAGGAAAATATTATGTGAATGCTTTACAGAAATGGGAAATAATCACAAAATTTTCACAGCTACACTATTAACAAAAATTCCCTGCCGGCAGCAGAATATACTTTAACTTCATGATTTGTTTAAACTGTGAATGATGAGATGTAAATTATGTTGCCACTGAAAAAAGAACTGTATTCAACAGAATATTTTCTGCCTATAGTATTATTATGGTTAACAACTTTCTGACTGTTTTAGTAACTATTATTTAACATTCCTGTGGTCAAGCAAAATGAAGATAAATGTTTGCATATACATGTTTTAAAATCAATTTTAGGTGACAGCAGGTTACTCTCTTGTTATTCCATGACCAATAACTTTTTACATTATAGTTTGTTTTCACCAGTGATCTCAAATGATATTCTCTTTTTGATACCTTTTTTAGAAAGCCCTTTAGTTGTGTAGAGGGATTGCCTGGTACCATCTTCTTGGCATATTTCACACATTCATTTCCTTAACACTGCCTTTTGGTCTACTCTCTTCTCTTCTGGTCACCTACAACACCTTAGGTTTTTGAAGATGAAAATGCTTTGGTTTAACTGAAGTCTCTCACTGCAATGTGGAAGTATCTGGATAAGCAGGAGGTGACTAGATGACCAAATGCCCCTTCAGCTGTAAGTGTTATGAAACCTTTTTGATGTTAGTCTGTTTCTTTTGGCCCACATTCAGATCAATACCATCTTGTAGTTTCCACCAGATGTTTCTTCTATTCCTTCTGTCAGACTATATGAACAGACCAAGAACCTCCAGGATATATTCCTTTTTATCCCTATAAGATGGAGAGAAAGCATCTAGATTTTTCACTCCATTTGTCCATATTATATTATAAAGTTATAGTTTTGGTGATTATGGCAGCTGAACTGGAAAAAGTACAGCACCAGCTAAGGAAAAGTTAGTCTGGGTGGGCTACACAGCAAAGACAAAGTTCATGCCAGATCAAAGACTCCAAAAGAGTAAGCCCTGATTTCACACAAAACATTTGCTATCAGATTGTATTTCCATATGTATCTCTCAAGAGGGACTTGCCTCCACAGTTTCCAAAGCATTATGTTGTTTTCAGAACCGGAATGGTAGCAGTGGTACAATAACTGTATATAAACTAATAACATGTTTAAACCGATCCTTTAATCATCTGTATTTTGTTAATTTTCTGACAGACTCATAATATTCTATGTATCAAATTCTGGGTTACTGCTTCTCTGTTCTTCTACTATTTGTAAACACTGTCACATAGTGACAGTCTAGGAAAGTCACAGTTCCTTTACTGTAACTATGCTTTGACATTTTTCTTACATTTATAGGCTAGTCCTAACTAGTTCCTTCAAGATTAACATAAACAGTGTTTCAAATACGTTGCTATCAGATTCCCAGCATTAATTTAAAAAAATCCTTCCGATATGGATTTAATTTGCATCCATGCCTTCCATAGCAGGCTGTACCTTCTCAATTATTTCATGTTGAAAAGCCTCAGTGTAAATCTCAGAAAAATGAGTATTCTGAGACCTGCTCTACTGCTCCTAAAACCTGTTTAAACCTTGTGCTGTTAAGCAAAGGAAAGATCTCAATGTCACTTTTTCATTATGGGTCAACATATGACTAAGCTGTATGTTTACACTGATAATAGCTGTATTATAAATATTTACATGGATTATATAGTTAGCAGTAAGGCGTAAGCAGTGCTAACCATATGCGTCACTCCTGTGCCAAGTGTACATGGGTTATGAAAATGATGTTTTTGTTTATTTCTTCCTTATTTTCTTTCCAAGTATTGAATTCTCTTTCTAATCAGGCCAGTCATAACTAGGAAACAGAACCTATACTGTTAATAGTCACTTAAATGGAAAGGGATATTGTCTTACATGAACTCAACTAACCTTTTATGTGCCAGCTCTTCTGCTGAACTAAATTGATGTTCTTACTCAAGAACATCTTTCATGTTGAGGAAAGCTGGGTAATTGCACCTATGGGACATGTATGAGCAAGGCTAAAGAAACAAATTTCATCAACTTTTGTATTTTTTGCATTAAAAAAGGTTGTAGTTTGTGAACAACATTTCTCATTTTATTCAATTTTATTGATAAGGAAAATGAACATTGGGAAGTGATCATCCCTTTGTACTCCACGCTGGTGAGGTCGCACCTTGAATACTGTGTTCAGTTTTGGGCCCCTCACTATAAGAAGGACATTGAGCTGCTGGAGCATGTCCAGAGAAGAGCGACAGAGCTGGTGAAGGGCCTGGAGAAAAAGTCTTACGAGGAGCAGCTGAGGGAGCTGGGGTTGTTTAGTCTGGAGAAGAGGAGGCTGAGGGGAGACCTTATCACCCTCTACAACTACCTGAAAGGAGGTTGTAGCGAGGCGAGGGTCAGTCTCTTCTCCCCGGTCACTAGCGATAGGACAAGAGGAAACGGTCTCAAGTTGCTCCAGGGGAGGTTCAGGCTGGATATTAGAAAGAACTTCTTCACTGTTAGAGTTGTTAGGCATTGGAATGGGCTCCCCAGGGAGGTGGTGGAGTCACCATCCCTGGAGGTGTTCAAAAAACGTTTAGATGTGGTGCTTCAAGACATGGTTTAGTGGGTTTAGCGGGCATGGTGGCATCAGGTATACGGTTGGACTTGATGATCTTTGAGGTCTCTTCCAAGCATAATGATTCTATGATTCTATGAACATGAACATTCAGACAACAAGGTAAAAGAAATCTATGAGGTAAATGGTGGCATAAGATTAAAGAAAGAGAGCAGCAGATTTTTTTTTTTTCCTTCTTCCAACCAGCTGTTTATGTAAGTATAAAACAATCCAGAAGATCTGGGGTTTTTAACAAAATTTGTATAGAACAAGAAAAAAACAAATGTTAAGAACTTAATGGGTATCAAATCCCACACTTGGGTAAGAAGTACAAGAACAGTGGGGTTTTTAATCTATCTACATATGTGGCCCATTAATTATAGCATTCTATTATCCCTGCTGTATCAATAAGGACCTGCAAAGACAGAATATTAATAAATGATTGCTCAGGTTGACCCAGGAAGTTAACTAGGAATGAAATCCAGATCTTCTAGGTCCCAGAAGAGAACCACAACCTCAGGACTTGTACATCCAGTAATAAGATTTGGACCTGTACTCAGGCAATAAATACTGCATCTTTAAGAATTACAGATTGGAATTATGATTGCATGAAAATGGAGTATGCTATTACAGAAATGGTGCCAATTATAGAAAATCTGGTGTATGACAGAAAATCTATCAGTCTAGGCATTTATAACTCCCACATCCTGTGATTTCTATGAATTATTATGATTAGCATTAATTGAGGTAACACATCTAAACGTGCCAAAACTAATGAGCTTAAGATAACGTGTCTAAATGGTGGCACACACTGAATCTGCCCTCCTCTTTTGGCTCCTGTTCGTCCTTGGAAGAGAAGACTATGCTCAAGTTGCTTGTTTTGGCAAAGCCTACTCCTTTAACTTCATCTCCACCCTATTTCTAGGAATTCAGCCCCTTTCGTGCCTGCCAGTCTGCTGAGCTGTGTGCTGGTTTTGGAAGACCAGAATACAATTTTCTTATAAATTCTATGACATACTTGTGTGAATTGCCAAAATGTTCTATGAAACCTAAGTGCCACATAAGTGACTGCAAAATAGGGCCATTTACATCTAGCTTTGGCTATGGATTTTGTATGATTCATTTCTAGTCACACATTTGCACCATCACCTTACCAAAATTTCTATGATAAGCTATTATTTTAGGCATTTATAATTTGCTCAATATATTCCCTACTGAATATTAACACCAAAGCTCCCAGTCTAGGTATCTGTATCAAATTTGGGGAATACTTAACACCAGTGACTAGTACTCTACACAAGTGAAACTAATGTGTTCATCTAATTGCCTTTAATACTTGAAAAAAATTAAAGCAGTTGAAGTATTAAATTTACAGAACTACTGTTCTGCATATGTAGTAAGGCATTTTCATAGGGAACCTAATTCTACATTTTAATGGTAAGTAGTAGCAGTACAGATACCTTCACAGACATTATTAGAATAAACACAACTCAAAGCCTTCTAACAGGGAAGTTGGGCACCTTTTATCATCTGGAGCCGGTATTTCACCGCTGAGGGGTTTTGCTGAGAAGCCGGCGTGCCCCTCACCCGCTCTTAAATACCCCCTTATCTTCGCTAACTGGCATTCACCTCAACACCACCCCCCGCCTGCAGTGACGATAAAGCTAATAGGAGGCACTCGCCCGCTTCCCAGTAATTGCCTCAGCTCCTGGGCGCAGCCCCCCTGAGCGACACGGCACCCAGGGCGCAACAGGGCGCTGCGAAACTGGCAAGGGGCCTTGTTTCGGCCGGCCTGTCACCCCTGGGCCGTACCACTCCCTGGGCCCGGCTCCTCTGCATCAATTTTAAGGGCTACG